>NC_072459.1:5384000-5506500 GCF_027596085.1 Anoplopoma fimbria
TATCTTTTATTTATTTTTGTACTCCTGTTTTTTAATTCTAGCTTTCTCTGATTTCTCTGAAATTCTACGTGTTCTAAAATGTTTCTTTTTATGAATTCACACACCAGAGTAATTTATGCTACAAACTTTAATGTACAGCATTATTCACATGCATTAGTTATGTACAACAGCTATTTACAAAAACATGTATAAATTGTATAAATAATCATTTTAATTAGTGCAAAGAGTTCAGTGATGTGGCCTTTAACTGTGCGCCAAAATGTGCTTCCCCCAAATATTTTCCCAGTCACGTCTTTCCCTCGATATCCTGTCTCGTTTTCATTTTAAAAAAAGAAACCTTCATAAATAATTTATGTAGGCTACTCCAACTCCAGCCTAATGAGAAAAATATGTATCATGTCAAACCACAAGCATCTACTAGTGTTTCAAGGAAGATAAGGTTTCACTTAAGATTACCACATTTCAGTTGCTTTGTGGAGAGCCAACCACACCAGAGGTTTCTATCCTTGTTCAGTGAAAGATCACATTTCAATTCAATGTTTCCCCTCGGATCAATGCTAATACAACTCTTCTGAAGTGGGGAAGTTAAATTAAATAGTAAATTAAAGATAATAATTTTAAGCCTATAAAGCAGCCATGGCAGACAAGATCTTAAACAGTTTTGGCTCAAATGTCAAACAAAAAACATAAATGTTTTTTTTTTATAGAAGTATGACTCTCAGTGCGGCACTTAAATAGAGGGTGTGTTATGTTCAGAAAGATAACTATATATATGCCTTTCTTATTTAATGTTAATGCTTTGAGCATATTCATTTAAATGGCTTTTTAAGGGAAATGCCCCGAAATTCAATGGTTCCAGTGTCCATAATGTTAAAAAAATCAATATAATATGCTGCTTTTTTTTTTTTACTGTTCTACAATAGTAAAATAAATATATTAGGGGTCAAGCCATTTTTAACTTTGGCTGTGGGAAATTATGATTTAAATGTTTCGCTCTTCTCCGGCATTTTATAAATCAAACTGTTAATGAAGAAGATGATCTTTGGTTGCAGCTCAAATTGAGTTCATCTGTTTTTCGCAAACTATGTCATCGACATCATCGCAATACGTCAGTCACATTACAGAAACATCAGCTTTACATATCAAAATATTCTATTTTCTAAATAGAGGTAGATGCAGTTCATTTATAAGGCATAAAGTGTGACTTTTATGTGTGTGTGTGTGTGTGTGTGTGTGTGTGTGTGTGTGTGTGTGTGTGTGTGTGTGTGTGTGTGTGTGTGTGTGTGTGTGTGTTATAGCAGGGTGATTTCACTTGGTGGCAAAGTGAGTCTCTTTTCTCTGACTGACAACATGTTCTCCATGTGCATGGCGATGACTCGGCACAGCTCCAGGCCCTGGAAATACACACAAACACACACACACACACACACACAAACACACACACACACACACACACACACACACACACACACACACACACACACACACACACACACACACACACAGAAACAACATGGCATTTATGAGTGAAACGCACAGAAAAACTACTTATACATATTGTAACTGAAGCTCTCTTTTATCAACTCTTTCTGTCTGTATCTCACACACACACACACACACACACACACACACACCTGCTCCAGCTGTAGCTGTGTGATGCGCTGGTTGAGCAGGTCTCCTATCATGATCTCCACATACGGATAGCTGGAGCCTGAAGTCGGCCTCTGAGTGCGGGTTGACTGGACCTCCTTCAGAGGGAAACGCACCGTGGCCTCCTATTAACACACAAACCCAAAACGACAAATATATGTATTAATACAAAAACAAACAGGCAATGAAACACTTACAGAGATACTCTCACAGAGAGATATGCACAATGTAGGAATGTAATAGATAAAAGCAGACAGTGAACATAATGACCAACAGGGGGAGCCAAACGCTCTATTTTGGAAAAAATCAGTTTTTGCAAAAGATTGCTTATAGCATAAATTGATCAAAACTGTTACAAACACTCACTAAATGTGAAGCATGCAGAATTACACAGACTGATTGGATGATTTGTATGTGTGACTGTGAGTGAGAGAGTGAGACACACATGAGTATCCTTGTTAAGAAAGTGCAGTCCATTCAGATTTACAGCCAGGATGCACGGGGCGCTGATGGAGGCAGAGCTACAGCTCTGGATGTAGAAGAAAGAGGAGCCGAACATGGGGAAGGCACTGACCAGACCTGGGAAAAAAAAAACACAGGACGGGTCACTTTTACTACGTCAGCACATTTAAGTAAAGAGTCCAAACACTGGCTCTATATAGGGTTATTAACGTTTTCAAGGTGGCAAATGTAGCTGGTCCTACACACTTGGCACACAGGAAAAGTTTAATTTTGTTGCAAACTGCGACCTCAACGCTACACTGCATCTATAGTAATTTAAAAAAACTGTTTGGAATTCAAATTTGTGTCCTTTTTTCTGTTAATTATTCTGAGGCAGGTGTTCTTAATCAAACATTCTAACTCAGGTAGATTTTAGAGTAAATTTCTAAGTGATTATTTTTATGTGGAATCGAAGAATTAACTGTTAGTCACTTTCAGAAACACAGAACTTTGGTCTTACCGAGGAACTGTGCACGGGCCTGGTGTGGGTTTAAGGGCTGGACCTGCTGCATGTGTTGATTTGTCATATTCAGCCAATGCTGTGAACCCTGTTTGCTGTAGAACTGTGGGGGGACGCACTCCTGCACATCACGCCTTGAATCACACACAAAAAGCAAACCGGTGATACATCAGAGAAAGCAGTTATATGTGTGCACCTTTGATGTTATATATGCATGTGTGGGGTCATGTTTTGTGGGTGTTTGTAAGCATGTATGGAGGTTCAGCTGTGTTAAAGATCACGGCACAAACAGTGCTAGATAGGATATAAAGTATGTGTATGTCTATGTATTCGGTATTTACAAGGTGGGCAGGTAGACGGTGTCCTTGGCACGGTGCTGCAGGGCAGCCAGTCTGGCGATCTGCTGCATATGCGGGTCACTGGCCTTACCCTGAGGAACCACACTCAGCAAGGCCTTCAGGTAGTCCGGCAACACCTTGAGGAGAGACACAGAGAGTTCACTTTACTGAACGTCACTGATCATTTTTGTGACAGGAAACTCAAAATCTTGACACATCTTCTGTGTGTGTCAGACTGTCCTTTTTGAAGTGAGTCCACTGTCACACAAATGGCAAAGCTACAAACGACGTCAGCTGATGGTCAATCTAACAACACAGGGTACAAACAGGACTACAGAGGTAATGTCTATTGTATCTCCAAGCCTAAATTGTTTTAAAATCAGCCACATGGGAAGAATATGAGTCAAAACTTCATACTGGATTAGCTCCAGTAGAAACAGGACAGGCGCTTTATTTCATAGCTCTCTACCTGATTATAGTGCATGGTGACATAAAGTTCGTTGTCGAGTTTGAGAGCCAGACTCCATATGACTCTCCTGAACCACAGACTGTAGTTGGCGTCCACTGGCTCTGCCTCTGTAGCGATGTCCAGGATGTACTCACGCTTGTTCAGCGGACGCACATTCTGACCTTCACAGAAACACACTTGTGTTATTATCTTTAGTGTAGTGCTGTATGTCAGGTGTGTTTGCATTGTAGGTCTTTAATATGACATGCTAGATCCTCGTTAAACCTTTGTGTGTGACCAGGAAGATGGCGTATTCATCCAAAGCCTCCACCCTGTGGAGTCCCATCTCGTAGCAAAGCTCCTCGATGACATCCAACGCAACCTGAAATAAAGAAACCGTCATGTTGAGTGTTTTTCTATCCTGTATAAAATCTACACTCAGGTCTAATAAGGCTACAATACACTAGTATGAAGCTTTTCTTTATAATCAATCATTTCACTCTGTGTGTGTGTGTGTGTGTGTGTGTGTGTGTGTGTGTGTGTGTGTGTGTGTGTGTGTGTGTGTGTGTGTGTGTGTGTGTGTGTGTGTGTGTACTAGTGTGTGGGCTGAGGGGGAGGATGCAAATGAGACGGGATTGTTTCTCTAGTGGGTGGGTGGAGTTGTTTGGCTTGTCTTGTTGTAGACTGCCTTTTGTTGTGTGTGTGTGTGTGTGTGTGTGTGTGTGTGTGTGTGTGTGTGTGTTTGTGTGTGTGTGTGTGTGTGTGTGTGTGTGTGTGTGTGTGTGTGTGTGTGTGTGTGTGTGTGTGTGTGTGTGTGTGTGTGTGTGTGTGTGTGTGTGTGTGTGTGCCACTCACAGAGCACGTCTTGATTTTTATGTGCCGTTCGATCCCACCCGGCAGCAGGAACAGTTGTCTCTTGGAGCTCCGCCCAGCCTGCACACAAACAACCAATCAGAAGGGAAACATCATAGGAGTTAACGCCAGCGTGGAGTGTACAGCTGTTACTAAGAGCAGCTGCTGAACAAACTCACACTTTAACAGGACAGATGCCTGAAGTAGAAAAGTATCAGTACTACTATTGTTGAATAAGTGTAGTTAATCAAGTTAACAGATCCTAAAGCCTAAACTTCTAAACATTCATGCCTAATTCATGATACTATTTATGACAAGGAAAAAGCTAAAATGATAAAGACAAGTAAGCTGTAAAAAAAATCGACCTGAATATAAAACTTAATTTTTCATTTAATATTCTAAAATCTCATTACAATACAATTTCATGCATTTATTGACAACATAACATCGGCTTTAATGGCTGTTTTAGATGCATTCAGAGGAATATGTCCATTCAATTTAACAAAGTATTCCACCACACAGCAATCATTACTTAATTAGTTTAATTTGCTTCAGGTTTCCTTTTAGATTTTGTTCACATTTTACCAAATATAAGCCTTTTAAAAGCACTGCATGGCAGAATTAAGATAAAATAAGATAATCCTTTTTTAGTCCCACAGCGGGGAAATTTGCAGGATTACAGCAGCAGAGAGAATAGTGCAAACAAGAGACATTAGTAAAAAAAACAAGATCAAAACAAGTATTATAAATAAGTCACATATTAATCACACAGTAAAGAATAATAAAATAAGTAAAAAAAACTTTAAAAATCCACAATAACTAAAATATTCTATAAACAGACAGAATTTTTTTAGTATTGAATTAAGAGACTAACCAGCATTGCTTTGAGTTCCATGCTGTTTGGATACTGTATACGTCCGCCATATTGAAAAGTCCTCCTCAGATTCTGCTCACATGCCTTGGCAATACCTGTCGATTAAGAGCAGCACATCGATGATATCTAAGAACACCGTCAGACTGGTAGTGATGGATTTATTAATGTGATGTTTTAGGTTGTTGATGGGCTGCAGCATCGTTTCATTGGATGTGACGGCTGGATCGTCTACCTTGGTACTGCATCCCGGGGCTGTCGCAGGCGTCCTGCAGGAACTTCAACAGAAACGGCTTCATGACATCAGAGCAGCGGTGGAAAGCTGCCAGGATGTACAGCAGCCTCCATCCTCTCTGACAGCTGTCGCTACACGAAATAAACACACAACTGAAAATGTAAGCCTCTCTACAGCCATGCTAGAACTCATCAGTCTTCTCAGTGTGTGATGTAAAACGTTGAAGAGTCTTACGGTTTGGAGCTGGTGTTGGTGGTAACTTGCTTCATCAACTGGCAGTAGGCTTCATCTTTTATCAGGCCATGGTCGCCACTTAACTAGATTTATGAGCACAGGCATTAAAGACAATGTTGTTGTTGTTTTCTTTCAATTTCCCTTAAATACATCATGTGTAAGTCAATCTGTTTATGGTCTTAGTATTTTAAAAGCCAATGAAATATGTAAGAGAGTGTGTTTGTCTGTGTACCTTCAGTATAGTTGTGACCAGGTCCTGTTCAGTCTGACCTTTCAGTGGGAAGTCTCCCATGAACTTCATTATAGCTGGATAAAAAACAATCAGTCAATGTGGAAACAAACTTCATAATACAGAAAAAAAAGGAAAGTCTCTCCTCCATCTTTCATTCTTTGGGAACTATATATTTTTTCGACACAAAACTGAATTCTCTACCTTCCTCTCCCACCTCCTATCTGTATCCATCCCTCCTTTCCTTACTCTCCTCTCACCTAAGAAGATGTCAGCAGCCACTCTGTTCATCCCGCTGTCCGAGAAGTCGATCAGAGACTCCTGGATCGGAGACTGAAGAGACAAACACATAACAAGAAATATGAAATGTATTTGTGCAGCCGTACACATCACAATATCTTTGAGAATGAAGATAAAATGTAAAAGAATACAAAGACATTTTTGAATGCTTTGAAGCACACAAAAAATACCTTTGAGAATTTGACCATGTCAACAGGGTCTCTGCCCTCCTTCCCCTTTTTGGCTTTCTGATCACTGTGGGGAAAACAACAGGCAGCAGTTACAAACTATTTGTGCATAAATGTCTATTGATAGGTCCATGATACTTCAACACATTTTCACAATATTTTGGCAGCATGTTTGTGTGTCTGACCTTCTGTTCCTCTGCGCCTCTCTGAAGTACTTCTTGGCAAACTCAGCCATGTGGTACTGGCCGCTGTGCAGAGGCAGATCGTCCAGTTCGGCGCTCAGACTGTCACCATACATCTCATTTACAACCTGATACACCCACATACACACAAACACAAAGCAATAAAAAGCTGAGCAGCAGTGCCACTTAAAGGAACACTGAAGATGTAATTATCTGCAGAATATTTTCCCTTTCTGCAAACCAAAACATTCCAATATATACTGTATAAACAGCAGCTCGGACTATAATATAAGGGTATTATTCATGTTGAAATCTGCATGTTATTCTTGCCCTAAACTCAGATTTATTTTCCCCTGATGTAGTGTGGAAGCTGAGAATAAGCATCATGTTTCTGTGTTGGACAGTCATTTAAAAAAAGATGTAGTGTGAGTAAACGTCAAACTTCCTGGTCTGCACCTCTGTGGAGAGGTCAAGTTCATGGGCGGCTACTGCTGAGCCCATCGCCACGGCGATAGCGGCTGACGCAGCGACTCGTCCCTGTCTGTCTCGAGGCTCCACGCGCTCAGCGGGAAGAACCAGAAAGTCTGGAGCAGCTACAGGACGCACATACTCAATGGGAAACACTCCAGATTTTCCGTACACGGCCCCGAAGCGCCAGCCTGTACACACACACACACACACACACACCAGAAGATGATGGTGGAAAAAACACAAAAATTAAAATGAAAAACACAAAAAAACACATCAAGTGTTATAAACAAACAAGAAAATTATTAAATGCAAATCACAGAAAAACACAAATAATCTGTACAAAGGTAACAAATCCTCAAGCTTCAGTTAAATCAAAGAAAGAAAAGCAGGGAAATAGAAGTTAAGGCTCCACAAAAATGTTTTACATTACATTACAGTCATTTAGCAGACGCTTTTATCCAAAGCGACTTACAATAAGTGTATTCAACATAGGTATTCAAGAGAACTACTAGTTACCAGAAGTCATAAGTGCATCTCCTTTCTTAAACAAGCATCTAAGAGCATAAACCAGAGCAAAAGTACAGTGCAGAAGCAAATTACTACGAAAACAATAATTGCAACAGACTAATACGAATACAGTAAGTGCTACAAACTAATACGAATAGGATAAGTGCAGTAAACGAATACGAATACAATAAGTGCAGCGAACTGATACGAATACAATAAGTGCAACAACTAATACGAATGCAATAAGTGAAACAACATTTACTTGACAGCAAACAGACACACAACAGATCCCATCAGGCTGTAACGGTCCTGCAAAACCCACCAAACTCTGGAGTGTCTCTCTTTAGCTCCTCCAGAAGCATGACCTTCTTCCTCACTATGCAGCCGTAATGTTTGCCTGAACACACACATACATATGCACATAGACACACACACACACACACACACACACAGCGTGACAGACATGGCATGAAGCACAGTGAAGCAGGGACATACTGTATGTGGTTCACAGAAACACATAGATGTGCGAGTCCTCGGTGCGTGAGTGTTTTTTGAGTGTGCGTCTCACCGGCCTCCAGCCCATCCATGTGCTGCAGTCTGATGATGTCTCCTTTGTGGAAGCTGAGCAGCGACCTGTCTTCAGTAACACAGTTCCTCACCGCCACCACGTACTCTGAGTCCTGACAGAGACGTGATATGTTGACAAAGACATACTGCAAAATCGGAAGATATTCCCCAAAAATATCATCATATTCCTCTGTTTCTGGTGTTACTTTGTGTGAATAATTTATTGTAGAATGACAAAGTGAGAGAGAGAATAGCTTTATGCTTAAGTAATATAAACCAAAACATCAAAAAAATGCTTGCACACTAATATAAACACAGTGAGAAAAGAGTGTAATTGTACTTCTGGTGCTTAACTCTAGAAGTACAATTTAGTAAGACACCATCAAAATATTAAAGGGGGACCTCAACAACAACTTTTCTCATAAAGATCAGTCCTACTTATAGTCATAACAAGTGGACTTAGTCACTGTGACGTCACCCACTGGTTTGTGGACTACTGTTTTGACTTCACTTAACGCCGTATCTTTTAGGCAACCAAAAAGGTCACAGACCGTGAAAGGGTTAAAGTCGTAAGTTGAAAATACAGACATCAGTGTACAATACAGAATGTAAGTTTAAGGTTATTGTAAATACTGGTCTCCAAGTCAGTTTAGCAGAAAATAGATGACAGAATAGTTAAAACATGGTGACAAATATCCACACTTTGATTTAAAAGACTATTCTGCATGAGCTCATATCAAAACAAACAGACAAAACCAAACAACTGTATTATCAAAAAATGATCCTCAAGCAAACCTACAAACAACAGACACCCACACACACACAGACGCCCTCTGACCTTCTTAAGTTCTGTGAGGAAGTAGTCGATCATGTGTTTGACCTGCGGGGCCTTGGCTGAGAACAGGATGAGCTTCTCGTTGGTCAGGTTGAACTCCAGCATGTTTTTAGATGGTATCGACACGAACAGGATGTCCGAGTAGCTGAGCAGGAAGGGATGTGTAGAGAAAAACAGGAAGTCCACGTAAAGTTAGGGAGTTTTATTTGAATAAAGACTTTAAAGAGAGCACAATCACATTTAAGACAACTATGAATAGCTAAGCTCAGCTCTTTTCATGTTTAATTGATATAAATAACTAAGATGGATTATGAGGCTCACCTGTAAGGCCTCAGCACTCTGAAGTAGTCCGGAGCAGCAGAGCTACTTCTCACCATCTTCAGCAGCTTGATGCCTTTATGAGATACAGACAGCACCTGCACTCCGGTCCCCACACTGCCCTGGAAAACACACACACACACACACACACACAAACCAACACACACAATCACATGATATGGAGTACAGATACACATTTAAATGCTCAAGTAAGAACTTGTTAAACGAGTATCTGCACTTTTCAGTTTAACTCACATACGCCAAGAAAGAGACAAGAACTCACAGAGGCTGGGAAGAGGCGGGAGAAGTAAATCTCCCACAAGTCTCTGGCCATGGCGACCACTTTCTTCTTCACGTTCTCATCGTGCGTTCCCGACACCTGGTCCACTTTGTTCTCAGCTGTCACAGAGAAGGAGTTAAATCTATCAAATCGAGTTGAAAAGTCTTTCACATCTTGTAAATGTTAAGAAGTATTCTGTCTTTGGGTTCTAAGAGTCATTGCACAACAGAGACACGTTATTTAAGGATGTGTTTTTTCCTACCAAATAAGGCTTTCATCTTCTGTCTCTCCTCCTGGGTGATTTTGATGCAGGCCTCAGAGAAGGTGTCATGTACAACCTGCAAGACACAATCAGCAAAACAAATCTGCTGGTGTGGAAATCACTTTGGGATAATTTAATCCTGCTGTAAATAAGTAGCAGCATTAAAGCAAAATCCAAGATCATAAAGTACCTAAAGTGTATTTGAAGAAAAAAATGTAAAAAACATAGAGTAACTGTAACTGTATTTTTAACATGAAGCTCAGCTTATAGAATAACCTTCCTATGAACATTAGACTGATTCCGTCTGTCTCTCCCTCTATTTATCTTTAATAAATGCACTCATTTTAGCCTTTCATTTTCAATAAATCATTATGATCTTAACCATTAGAATAATGACCATAAACTATACTTCGCTATGATGAAAAACTAAACCTAAGTGAATAAATTAAGTTCATACAAAAAAATGGAGAAACAAGTAAATGTAAATAAGCAATGAATACATAAATCAACCTGTTTGAAGATCAGGTCCAGAACCAGTGGACTGTTGAAGGTCTCTTTAGGATAGAAAACCTGTAAACAGACGAAGAAATGGAACATGTAACGATGGAAATATTGATTTTGATATAAAATAATCAACACGATAATATTGAAGCCTTAAAATGTTTTTACAGTGTGTGTTTCAGCATGCTATTTGTTGTAATGTTAGATTTTAGGGCAATATGGATTATTTTTATCCATTTGTGTTTATGTGCTTGTGTGTGCTCCTGAAACACACCTCTTTCCTCATGTACAGTTTCCACGGGACGTTGGAGTACGTGTAGTATTCATCACTAGTCCTGCTGTGGAGTTGAGTCTGAATGATCTCCTCCTCTACTGGCAACTCTCTAGAGACTAGAAACACACACACCGGGATTTTGACCGTGTACTTCCTATACACTCCATTCACATGACAGTGTGAAATAAATCAAGAGCTTTCTGTGATTAAAAAGATCACCTGGAGGAGGGGCGGGGCTTATGCTTGAGCTAGTTGGACCTGCAGGGCGAGACTTGGCCGTCTTGGTAGCCTTAACTCCTCCCTCTTCTTTACGTAGGAATGATTGAGGCTTCCTTTGGGTCTGAGACAAACAAAACAGTTAGATCTTATTTAGTTTGTGTGGAAGTGCATGTGTGTGTGTGTGGTAGGCTGCGGAGTTGGGGTACCGGTTGTGGTGGGTTTGACATCTGATCTTTAAGGATCTCCATCGCTTCATCATGTGGGTCTGGCTTCTTTGCAAACATCTTTCCATCACCTTTCCTACACACACACACAAACACACACACAAATTTATTAAACAAACATCTTAATAAGTATTAATTTTAATGCTTGGAAATCATTAGCGTGTTACCTCTGTGTGGCGGATCCAGCAGAAGTTGTGACGTCAGCAGGCTGGTGATGTTTGATGATGTCTTTGATGTCGTGGCTCGGATCGATGCGCTCCGTGTTACTTGAACTGGATCGGACCACGTCCTCAGGAGGGGGACCACGTGCTGGACCTGGAACAAGTTTAATTTGAACAATTTAACAACTGAACTCAGCAGCTGTTGGTTTACATTTTGGAACTAGTTCAATACTGAAATATAGAACTATGTTGGTGGACATCTATCAGTGCTAGCATTTGAATAATTTTCTTGAGGGGAAGGGCTGCGACAGTAATCAGACAGTAGAGAGAGGACAGGAAACAATGCACAAACTTCAAAAGCACCCTCTGAAGTCCTATTTGAAGACCTCCTCTACTCAATCCCAAATGTTCAATTTGATGCAGTGGGTTTTCTAACCTCAAATCACAAAGTCACAAAGCATCTATATTTTTTCTTAAACTCTTGTTGGAGTATTTGAGTAACTTTGAGTTTCAGAAAAAGCTAGCTAGAAAAGCATGGGGCATCCTGAAGCTTCCTTGTAATCATGGCATTCTAACCACACAACAAATCTGCAGGTAAATTTGACCTTGAGTGTGTGAAACATACTCATTTTTCGCTGAACACCAGCAGACTTGTACGGCGACTCTTCTCTCTCTTTGGACTGCAAAAAAAAACAGGAAGTGATACATCTAAGTATGTTTTAATTCCCAGACAATATTTCCATATCTGCATAAATGCTGGCAGGTGTTCATGCATTGGCCACAGCACAGTATGTGTGTGTGTGTTTACTCACAGGGCTGGCTGTGTGTGAGCGTTGTGGCAGGTGTGTGTGATGCTGTATGGGTGGTGACAGGGGTGCTGGGGCGACGGGGGGGAAGGAAGACAACATCTGCTGCTGGATGGCGATGGCCTGCATAGTCATTTGCTGCCTGCCACACACACACACACACACACACACACACACACACACACACACACACACACACACACACACACACACACACACACACACACACACACACACACACACACACACATATGTATTTCAAAAACAGTATACCCCTTCACATGATGTATATATGCGTTTTCTTTCTATGGATTGTTCAAGAGGTGGCTACTAAGGTGCTAGAAACTATTAACGCTGTAAGAAACTCAATGATTTTAACAATTAACATATATTTTATATATATATTTAGGTTACATACACAAATAAACCAACAGAAATGTCAGATTTTTTAAGAGAAAGTTTAATATGACAAACCAGAATGATAGCTTGCTGGTTGATGATGGCCTGTTGCTGTTGAGTCAGTACTGTGTGCTCCAATCCTAAAGAAGTAAAAACATATGAACATATACACCATGTAGTAAAGATGATTATGTAACTAGACACACACACGGCTCACAGCAAAAGACCCTGTAGCTTCTCCACTTCAAACAAACCACACAGAGGAACTTTACAACCTCACACTGCAAGATATAAACTGTGACTCCACCACGCCAACATGCTTCTGGCCAAACATGCTGGAACGTATCACCCGATCGTTGTACCTGGCACACCTGTCATCACAGGCAAGCCTTGAACCGCAGGCGTGACAGGGAGCGAGGGCACCGCCGGCAGACCGGGGACGCCGGTGACATGGGATGCTACATTATCTCTATCAGCAGCGGGTGCACGGGTGGGTGACGGGGTGGGAGCTACACGTGAGGAAGGAGTGGTGGTAGAAGGAGTCTGTTGGTTGTAGGGGTGTGGGGGGAGGTTGTATTGGTGGAATTGATGTTGCGGCCGTTGTTGAGGCGGCGGCTGCTGCTGCTGTTGTTGTTGTTGCTGTTGGTGCTGCTCGTGGTGATGGTGGTGGGAGGGGATTGGCATGGCAGGGATGGGTGGCATCATTCCTCCTGCTACTGGAAGCACTGGCACAGCTTGAGGAGCGACAGGTCAGGACACAGGGTAAGAGTTAGGAACAGTGCTGCGTCCATGACTTAAAGCTGGGGCTGTTAGTCTTCTTCAAAAACATTTTCTATTTGTTGAAATTCTCATTACATCCGGACAGCAATGGATTAATCAAATGCTTTGAAAAAAATCTGTGTATCTGTTGATGTGTACGTTTGTTTCCATGTGTTTGTTTGCTACATATTTTCAGTAATTGAAAATAGAATTCCAATAATGCTTCAGGTTTACATTGACTGTTTAATTAAAAATATACAGCCTCTTTATGGCCTATTTTCAAAATTTCAAATATATTTCAAAATATTAGGTATACTTTTGAAAGATTAGATCCAACTTCGCCTGTTTCACGTAAGTGTTATAAGTATTGGAAAACAATCCATCAATCTGTGTACAGAGTGCATATTTAGTTTGACATAAACTACAATGCAATCACTTCCTTCATCGCCTTTTCTTTCTCTCAGTCATCATTGATGTTGCTTTCTCTGCTGCGCCTTGTCCAACCGGGAGAGACACCTTAGTTCAAACTTTTGTACAGCCACAAAGAGATGACCACACAAAACAGCCTTCAGAAAGAACGGCAGTGACTAAATGAGCAGAGAAACCAAATGAAACATTACTGATAGAGAATACTGTGTGTAGCAAGAGAGAGCATGACAGTGACAGATGCCTATAGAGAGGAAAGGAGTCATCTGTGGTTACAGTGAATGGCTGTTCATGCATTATCCATGAGGTCAGACTGCTCATTACAGCCTCTAAGCGACAGATTAAGGTTGGTGAACTGTACACCTGAACGTTTACACCTCCACCTCAGAGACACCTTAGCCCGAACCCTTTAACAATATGGAAATAAAAATCTGGCTGAATCGTTTGTGGAGGACAGTCTGAAGATACAGTTTAGTAAGTTTGGTGTCAACTGAGCAAAAAATGAGGGAGAAGATAAGTTAAGTTGAATTAGTAGAAGCATCCGAACCTTTCTGCTCACTGCATGTTGGTCAAAGTTGCAAAGACGTACAACTGATTCGTTATTGCTTTTTCACATTTTTAAACCACCAGAACTATTAGCCCTAAAAGCCATTTGAGGAAGGTTATCATTGTGTTAAAGCGCATTAAATTATTTTCTTTTTTATTTCTACTTTTTTTTTTTACCACTGCTTGTCTGCCTGCTGGGAATGAAGGTCGAAAACAGAGTTACCCAAAACACTTGATACTTGGCACTCTTTCCAGCATTCAGGGGACTTTTTATCCATCCATCTATTTGTCAACCTGAGACTAATGCAGAGGATTTAGAACCAACTTAGAACAAGCTGAATTATTGATGGCCATGGAAAAGAGAAAAAGAGGACAAAAGAAGGGTGTGAAAATAAAATAACATGGACCAAAAAAGGAAAGACAAAAGAAGAGTAAGAAAATAATCCGTGATAAAATGCAGTTGAATTTGAAGAAAAAATACAAAACCAAAAAAAAAAATACAAAAAAAAACTAAAGGACAATTTGCACTAACATTAGAAATATCTCAGCGAAAACACACAAACTTGAGTGTTTTACCTCCGGGATGTATTCCTGGTGGATAAGGCCGGCTGGGGTTGGTTTGACTCTCCTCTTCTCCTCTTTCTCCTCCTGTGATGCCTATACCTCCTCCTCCCTTCATCCTTGCTGTCAAACTTCCAGTTTTGTCCATGTCCTGGAAGCCAGACAGAAACGGGTAACAAAGATTCAGCAGATGGAAAAGGACGGTGAGAGATGGTGAGAAAGTGGAGTTTGAGAGACATGAAGAGTAGGGAGAGAAGTGTGTGTGTGTGTGTGTGTGTGTGTGTGTGTGTGTGTGTGTGTGTGTGTGTGTGTGTGTGTGTGTGTGTGTGTGTGTGTGTGTGTGTGTGTGTGTGTGTGTGTGTGTGTGTGTGTGTGTTAGAAAAAGGAGAGACTGAGGGAACAAGAGAGAGGGAGTGGAGTGTATCGTACTGGTTGATTCAGACCCTCTGTGAGTGCGTCAGTAGAGATGTAGGAACTGAATACTCTGCAGGAAGTACCGTACACACTGGAGGAGAAGCTCCAGCTCACACACAAGTGACAGAAACTCATAAAGAAGTCGTACGAGTCTCCAGCAAACGCTTCTGCAACAAAACGAAACCTGCTGTCTCAACACAACATAACCAAATTGCTATTTTCCCAGGAAAAAAACGCTTCACTGCTTTGAAAGTGAAGTGTTTAGCATCTCAAGCAGCATCAGTTGTGTATGATCTTAGCATGAGCAGCGGTCAAAGAACAGTCTCACATGCTTCATGGTCTCCAGGACTATTTTATGAAAATAAAATGTATGTATATTATGTTGTTTTAATTCAACAAAGTGTCCCAGAGAACCCTAGTTAACACCTTAACTAGGGTTCTAGTTACTCTCTTCTGACTCTCAGAAGAGAGTAACTAGACTGACTCTCTTCCTGTTTCCTCCGATTTTTGTTTCGTTTTACCGAATACATAAAATGGAAACTGGTAAAAGAACCGAGCCGTGCACGCGTGCTGCCTGCTGTTGCAGTCAAATACGGTAGGTCACTCAGTAACCTAATCACCCCTCCTGTCTGCTCCATTCATACACAAACAGAAGCAGTGGATCACATGTACCACACATCCATCAACACTCCCCTCCATTCACACTCAGAAGGCAGATCAGGTGGAGGGAGCATGACGGGACAGTTTTATGCATTTCAGAGCTGCGGCTGACGAGAATTTCCTTTGTGTTTCAATTAGTTTTATTCTAAATGTATGAGTATGAGTTGACTGATTGGTCTATAAAATGTCAGAAAAGAAAATTGTTCATTAAAATGGTGTCAATGGTGTCTTTAAATTGCTTGCTTTGTCTGAACAAAACATAATAGATAATTGTTCTTTGTCTTTAACACATTTTAAAAGCTGCTCTTGTAGTTCTTCTCATAATAATGAAAAAAATGCAAACCACAACGAAGTAAATTCAATTTTTTATAGTACAATTGATTAATCAACTGATCGTTTCCTCACGTATGTATTTCTAAAGCAGGCGGGGAAGTATGTTTAGGATGCGAAGCTTCTTGTCAGTACTTACTATGCTGCTGTCTGACAGCACCGGGTCAAACAGACTGTCCAGGTAGCGATCCATTCCTCTCTGAGTCTGACCATCACTGAACGCATCCGACTCTACTGGACACAGACAGACAGCAGAGGAGCTTTACATTTCACATTCAGTGTTTTTAATAACAACAAACCAAAACTATCTAACCAAAAGAAGCTGCCATTGTATTTACTGGTTTTACAACGTGGCTGACATCTGACCTTGTCTGCAGAGACAATAGATTTCTATACTAGCTACTGCTGTGCATATTTGTATAGATATATGCATGTAGTAGAGTTTAGGATATTTTTGTGTGTGTTTGTGTACCGTGGCTGTAGTAACCGTCAGAGTCAGGCAAACTGTAGGCCGGTCTGCTGTTACGATGATGAAAGGCAGGAGGAAGCTCCTCATCTGACTCAAAGCCACTGCCAAACAAAGCACTGAGAGGAGAGGAGAGGAGAGGAGAAAGAGGGGACAGCAGAAGAGAAGAGAGGAGAGGAAATGAGAGGAGAGAGGAAAGGAGAAGAAAGAGGAGACAGCATAAAAGAAGAGAGGAGAGGAAAGGTGAGAAGAGGAAAGGTGAGAAGAGGAGAGGAGAGTAGAGGAGGAGGAAAGGAGAGGAGAGGAGAGAGAGGAACAGGAAGAGAGGGTAAGAAAGACAGTAAAAGAGGAGAGGATGGGAGAGAGGAGAGAGAGGAACAGGAACAGAAAGAGAGGAGGGAAGAGCGGGAGAGGAAAGGAGATGAAGGAGGTGAGAGGAAGAAAGACAGGAAGAGATGAGAGGGTAGGGGAGAGGAGAGGAAATGAGAAGAGAGGAGACAAGAGAGGAAGAGAGAAGGACAGAAAGAGTATGTAGAGGAAACAAGAGGAAACGAGAGAAAGAGAGAAAGGTAAGACAGGAAAGGAGGAAAGAGGAGAGGAGAGGTGATGAAAAGTAGAGGATGGGAGAGGAGAGAGGAAGAGGAAGAGGAGACAAATAAGAAAGGAGAAGAATGAGGAAGAGAAAGAGAGGTGAGGAGAAGAAAATGAGTAGGCAGGTAATGTATTTCTTTAGCATCTTCATTTCAGATATCTGTAAATCGTGTATTTGCGTGTGTTTTGTGTACTGACAGGCCGGCGTTTGCTCTGACTCTGGCCGGGTCGTCAGTGCTGATGATGAAGTAGCTCTTCTGCTTTGGGAAGTCCGGCGGAAGCTCCAGGTCTGCAACCAGGTCCATCACATAGTCGTGACCCGCCAACTCCACCCACTGACCGTGCTCCTTCATCAGAACTGAACTCCCCCTCCACCAGTCCGACACGCCCCTGCAAGATCATACACTTCCATTACCTCGCATTTAAAGCATTATGTACTGTACAATATAACTGTTTATGAGGTGAAAATTATTATCATGATGATGGATGTTTCAATAAAGTGGTTTATAAATACAAATAAGTCATAAAGGTTTGAGTAGGAAGATAAAAAAATACAGAACTTTTCAAGAAGTTATTTATATTTAATGCATAAACAAAAGAAATTGGACATACAACTTAAAGTATCTAAGCATAGCCATGAGCTGAAAATGACTAAAGTAAATAAATCAGTTAAACGTTTGTGTCTTATAATTAAATATGACATATTATCTATCACCTGTGACGCAGTATGTCTCCTGCTAAATCCTCTCCACTGGTCCAGGAATGGACGGGACACAAGAATGATCCTCCTACGGAGAAAATAAACATAAATACATATCATACATACTGGTACATACATGAACTCTGACCTCTGCATTTAACCACATCCTAAGCCTTTAGGACCATCAGGCTGCTGTAAAGCATCCCACAAATTAAAATCCCATCAAAGCAAAATACAATAAATTGTGGAAATGAACGACAGAGAGCCCTGTAGTTCTATAACCTGATCCAGACTGGAAATTAATAATTAATAATCAAGTGCTGTAATTGAGCCTGCTCATTAAAAGTGCTTATCTTCGACGCATGTGCTCATTTAAACTGTTGGTGAGAAAGACTTCTAATAAGATATATTTGTTTTACTGTGATATTTGATAATAAAGTGGGAGATTTGTTATACAACTGAAAATAGGGGAAAAAATGAAATGCTGTATATTTTATGAATATTTGTGCAGTTGCTGCGTTTGATCTGCTCGCAGTGTTCTGGCATTAAAAGCCAGAAAGTGAAAACTGCCTGATGTAATGTTAAAAAAAGGCGAGATGCAATCTCACCATCAAAACAGTGCACGTGCAACACCATGCTAGCCTTCTTCCTGTTGGCTGTCCACTCCAGCAGCGACAGCGGATAGGTTCGTGCAGTCTCGTGGGTGGAGCCTGATCCTAGCTGTGTCTTCTGATTGGCTTGGATGAGTCTGTGTTGCAGTAACGCCTGGCAACCAGCAGGGGCGTGGTCGGATACAAACCTGGAGGGAGAGGACACCTGTGGTTAACCTTTTGACCCTAAAACCGCATTTAGTTCCTGCTTTATGTAACTTATTAATTACTTCATTAAAACTGTAATTGAACCAAAGACGGTAATTTGTTATTTAATAAATATCCAGATTTTCCCCGTAATTTGTAAACTTTTTCTGATCTTTACTCTTGTGTAGAGATAAGAACAAGTTAAGTTACTTATGTTTCACTTTGTGCTACCTGCCACTATTTTAAACTGGAATTTGAAAGTATTATTTCAGGAAATAATAGTATTTTTTAGTTGTTTTAGTATGCTGCAATATTTTTATTTACATGTATTAAATTATTACCAAACCCCCATTTGCATGTGAAGGTATATTTTCATATGATTTCTGTACACATCTGTAAGAGATGATTTCTTACTTCAGCAGATATTTGTCCATCTTGGCCGACGGCGCGAAGCTGCAGACACACGCCAGCAGCAGCAGCCAGCCTCTCTCGGCGTTGTCATGGTTAACGTTCCTCCACACCTGGTTGACGACCTGAGCCAGGATCTCGTCCTGTAACCCCGGAGACGACAGGCCCCTTTGGATGATGTAATTGCCAAACATGTTTTCTTGCGCCCCGTTCAGGTGAGGGTCGCCCATGAATCGTAATACCTGAAAGCAGAAAAAAAATGCAAAATAACAACTAACTCTTGGTATCTTACTGGCTTATCGCATGTTTCGTTCCTCTTGTTGTCAATTTTGGACAAGCAATGATAAGAGAGAAACCCCATTATATTACATTTTCCTATGTCCTGGCCACCTGTATTTTATTGATTCACAGAATAATTTGTACAGCTTAACTAATGTTTGAAAAGTCATTTTTAGGCCGTTTGTAAAGTGCCGTAGTGTGGATCCATGGGGAAATGGAGTCAACCTACCATGATGAAGAGCTCCACAGCTTCTCCTCTCAGGTCCTCCTCTACACGGGTCAGAGGTGAGTCCAGAGGGGCCGTTAACATCCCAAACTTTGGTTCCTACAGAGACGAGAGATTTATATTGTTTTTAGGAAGCACATCAACCTGACATTTACAAAGGTTACACGTGGAGAGTAAACCTGGTTCTTTTTACTTTGATGTATGTCCTGTCGCATACAGTATGAATTCAACTGGGACAAACTACTTCATCATAACATTGCACCTTGCTCATATATCCACTACCAGAAAAGCATGCTGGCTTGCTGACTGCAAAATGGGACCGGACAAGTGAATCCTTGTATTTTTGGCATACTGTCTTTGACTTATATGTATGGGGACATACTTAATCTTAACCAACATTTTTTCTATTATTATTATTATTACCAGTCATATTTTATATCAGTATTACTGCTAGTATGCAAGATTTAATCATTCTATAATATCCACTGTTGCAATTATTATTACTAGTAGTCATATTTATATTATTATTTCTGCTATTCCTGCTACTATTATTATGATTCCATTGTATTCACGAAAACTTTTATTAATTTTATTAGTCCCTTTTCTATTATTATTATTATTATTATTAAACCTGTTGTGCTATTTCTGTTGTTGCTGTCTTTCTCTCTCTCTCTGGCCATCTGTCTTTCTCTCAGTTTCTCTTTCAACCCAACAAGTATAGTCTAGATGTGATCTACATTAAAAGTGTCTCTAGATAACTTCTGTTATGACTCAACGCTATATAATTTGAACGTACATATTATACGGTACGTTCCAAGCTGATCTTTAGGACTGAAGCTGACTGTAATACTGTGAGCGTACATCTCACCCTAAAGTAGATCTGCACATAGCGGTAGAACGGGTAGTTGTTGATGTCCAGAGGCAGAGTGAGTTGAGCCTCTTCCTGGATATGAGGAGCTTGAAGCAGAGCCAGACAGTCTGAGTGCAACTCCCTCCTGACTAGAAAGAGAGAGAGATACAAGGACAAACAAAGAGTCAACCAGCATACATTCTGTAACTGGAGGAGCATGGAGTCCTTTAAAGTACAACAGGAATACTACTAAAAACAGAGACTGTTGAAGCTGAACAATCATGATATTTAGGGCATACAGTTCTCAAATTTTTCTCTCATGGTTTATTTATCAGCTGAAGCTACTCCTGTCCCTCTCTGTCAGGACTATTCAAGTCATTCAGTGCTGACACTGATGAGATGAGACCCATTAACAGAGCCGATCGAGGTGCTCAGCTTGTTGGTTGATGAATAATATGTGTGTCCACTTTAATGTGGACTTCACAAAAAGGTAGACAGACATTAACAGACCTCCTGCTGCCTGCAGCAACGCGCCCAGCTCTGCAGGGATCACCAAGTGTGTGACGTTCACCACCTCCCTCTTCGTCAGCTCCTGAAAGAGTTTATAATGTTTAATGACCGACTGCCAAAACCGTCCTGGGAGTAAAAACATGCTACTTTTACAAACACATTTCCTTTTTTTAATATACTCTCCAAAGTTTACTCTTACCATCTCTCTCCTTCTTCTCTCCTCCTCAGCTTTCCTCTGAGCTTCAAACTTCCTCTGGAAACAGATCACATAAATCACACACTGAACATTTCCACTTTGATCCATGAGCAAGATGATGCTGAAGCACTAAATTGTGACAAAGTGGGTAATATTTTGAATGTGGGCATGGAAATGTTGCATCCTTTAGAAATGAAAGGTGATATGTTGACCTTTCACATTACATACCTTGATGTATTGCTTGCGGTTGACGAACATGTGGACGAGAGAGCGGAACCGAACCAGACTCTCCCTCATTTTCACATAGCGCTTCCTGTAGGGCAGAATGAAGAATTGGAGCACCACCATTAACTAATGTCTCGTACCTCATGCCATGTTTTGATCCCATTTCCTATGGGACTTTTGCTACATATACAAAGAGAAAAAGGTTGCCGGCATGGTACAAGCACAAGTACTTTGTCACAGAAGACACTGTTACATTCTGTTTTTGTGGCCAGGACTTGGTTAAGTAGTATTCAGAATATTTTTTATTTTGGATTAGAATCATTGATGTAAACAGAGAGTCTGCCTCCTCTCGTCCCACCGGACACTTCCTTCTCCAATTTTGATGAGTGTATCTCTGTCACAGGCCATACTTGCTCCAGTAATAAAAATCATCATGTTTGTTCCTTTAATATCTAATATGACCAAAATATAAAGGTGTGTTTATTTTGCCTGCCATTGATTTAAATTAAATACTGTTCCTTAAAAAGGACCATAATATACCATTTAAAAATCTACGTGTTCCTGATAAGACAATGTTGTCTAGCAGTGTTTGGCTGTCTCCCTTAATTTGTCTTCCTCACTACTGCTGTAAACAATGTAGATGGTAAAAGTGAGTGGCCTAACATACCCTCTTATTTAATTGTAAAAAATACAATTTATTTACATGAATACTTGTCCGTCAAATAACCTAAATAAAGCTTTTTAACTTAGTGGATACCCACAAATCAGTTGATCGTTATGAAACTAGCAGTAGCAGAGAACCTGACCTTGTGAGGAAGCCTCGGCACTGAGCCTGCAGCCCGATGATCTTTTTGCGGAAGGCCACAAAGCGTTTCCTGACGAAGAACATGCGAGTGTACCGCTGCAAGGTGAGAGCCGCAAGCTGACGGGAACGCTCCCGTTTACACTCCAACAACTGGTAGATGTCCTCCTTCAGAAACAACTGCCATTCATTCACAAACACACACACATAGGTACATGTCATTAGCTTTTACTGCTGGTTTTTTTCTTATTTCTGTAATGGTTAACATGAACAAATGAGAGGAGGAACTCACCTTTGTGACTCCAATGTGGTAGGCTCCTGGTCTGAGCAGACACAGCTTACTGAGCATTATCACACAGTTCTCTCCATTTGCAGCTGGAGGCTCTCGTAACCCCACCAGGGACTTATACCTGGGGATGACACACATTCACATGCATGTAAACATAGACACACACACACACACAAAACAAATGCAATGTCTTGTCAAATTTGGCAAAAAATATGATTTATTGTGAATCTACAATACTTATTTGTTTGGATTATCTGTTAGCTATCACTTTCCATCCTAACCCCCCAGTGCCCTCCACCATCCAGTGATTAATACTGTGTGCATGTTACCTGAACAGGAAGACGTAGAATGGCATTCTGACAGGATACCCCTCTCGACGGATCCTAATGGTCTCTAGGACACCTGAGTGTCTCAGCTGGCTGCTGACCAGGTCGTCCTCAAATACTCCCGGTTGCTAAACACGGATGTAAGCACATTTGACAAACAATGGCTGTCAGGACAAAGTGAGACTGAACTCATGCATGCAAATGATCAGTGTCATCGGTAGAAATACAAAATGTCAGAAAATACAGAAAATCTACCTTCATGTTATTTGGCTTAATGCAACGAACAAACAAAGGGTTGCACCTGAAACAGAAGATTAAAGTAGAGAAGTAAATAACATTTCCTGCTTATTGTCATTATGTTAAATCTTTATAAACTATATGATGTTTTAATAAAAAGTGAGAGTGCAATCAGTTATTTTCTTAGAGTAAATAAGATCGCTCATTGCAACCTCTCCATCTTCTCCACCAGCTCCAGCAGGGACTGTTGGAACTTGTTGCTGACGGTGGGAGCTTGGTATTTTCTGGTGACTGTGCTGCTCTTCCTCATGTGACCTCCTCTTTGGTGACCCGTGACCTCTGCGTGAACCAGGAAGAGGTTTGACACCATCTGGACACACACAAACACAAACATTCACACATTTTACTGCAATTGTTTATGTTCACATTAATTAAATAAGGTCTCCAGTATATACATATGTTGATATGAAGACGCTTGTCTCCTCTCACCTTGTTCTTGCTCTGAATGAAAAGGTCCAGGACATCCTGGCGGACCTGGTCGTAGTTCTTATCGAGGAACTTGTAAACCTGCATCATTGACATCATAGTGTTGTTGCTTGTTTACCAGTTTTCATACACTTTTTTACTATTGCTTAACTTATTTTTAGCCTCTATGGCTCTATGAATGGCAAAGTCAGCCATTACACAACTCTAATGACTTTTCATCTAATTCCACTTTGAAATAGACACTTGTTGTTTTGAGTGAAATGTCAGGAAAACTAGGGGATGGTTTGTTGACACGAACCACAAAGTCAATATGATTCATCCTCTGGGGACAATGAATATATGTACATATTTCATGGCAATCCATCCAATAGTTGCTGAGATATTTGAATCGGGACCAAATATGTGCATGACCGATCAACAGACACTGCGACCCTAAAGAGATGCAGCTAAAATTCATAAAATCAGAAGTATGCTCGTGGTACAGATCAGAGGTTATCAATGACATTATTGATGCCACCTGGCCAACAGCAGGTTTTGTCACCTGAGATGAGCCAATGAGGAGCTGCGTACCTGGTAGGTGACCCTCCCAGCAAAGTGCTTGATGGTGAACTCTGGGAGGGGCATCTTTGGCTTCTGATACAGTGGGTTGTTGCCATGGTGATAGTGACACTTTTGGAGGAACGTGTGGTCTGTCGCCTGGCAACAAAACAGTAATTAGATAATTCAACTGTGGGTGTAACAGATGTTCAAGTGTCTTCAGCCTCTCTTTAGGTGTCTCCTACCCCACCTGTGGGAAACAGCTCTGGTCGTCCAGGATCCTCAGTATCCCATGAGGCTTAGCGGCAATGAGGTCAATGCAGGGCTGGTTGTCACTGAAAGGGATGTCCTGCCAGGGGATCTGTTCCCGGCTGTACTCCTCCTGCATGGGGATCACGTGCAATACAATTTCCTGTACGATGAGTTTACGTGTCTCTTTACTGTTCCTAATTAATTTACTAATGTTTATAATAGAGATACGTTTCTATCCTTGTCTTCATATGTACATGCAAACATTTATGTGTATTTTATGTATGCATTTGTGATGTGAAGCATGAGTATGTGTGCGTGTGAGTAATTGAGTGGCCCTGCAGGTGTGACGCTGACTCACCTGTTCTTCCCTGAACACGATCCTGTTGAAGAAGAACTGAAGGTACTCGTTTGCATAATTAATGCAAAGCTGCTCAAAGCTGTTGAAGGCCAGATCCTGTTGGTCACACACACACACACACACACACACACACACACACACACACACACACACACACACACACACACACACACACACACACACACACACACACACACTGGAGTCTTTCTGCTGTGCAACACAAGAAAGTGACGGACAGGTGATAAGATGCTCCGTCTTTGCGTGTTGTACCTCAAATCCGTAAATGTCCAGGATGGAGATGGAGACGGTGTGTTGGCGGGGGTACACCTGAGCGTTGATCCTCTCTGTTAACCAATGGAAGAGCAGCGAGTACAGGATCTTGGCAACAGCATCTCTGGAGAACAAAAACAAACAGCGGATGGAACAGGAATATTGGATGGAAATTTAAAAAAAGGTGATGTGAGAAAGAATTAATTACATAGAAGTTATGGGATGTGACAAGTTATTAAGGGCCATGTGAGAGTTACTCTCTCACAGGTTAGAAAGCAGGGAAAGTCTTGCAACAGTCTTTCCAAAATAATAACTTTAATGGGAACATAATGACAAAATCAGTGTCATTTCCCTTTCAGAATGGTATTTACATGAGAAAAGCATCTGGAGGAAACATTTAATATTTTCATGCAGTGCATGTCACTGTCTCTCACCTGGCATCAACAGCACTTTCCACAGTCAATGGGGTGTAGATCTTGTCCCTCATTGTCTCCTGCAGAGAAGACAGAATAGTTTAAAGTTAAAGGCTGAAAAATTCTAATTTTGTTTGGTCTGTTTTTATGAGCTACTGGGCCTTCTCTCCTACTTTTGCTACTACGACTGACTCCTCAACTGTTTCACAGAAACCACAGGAACCGCCTTTGTAATTAGAAATTAAATTAAACAAAAGGCTCTTAGAGTAGTGCGTAAGAGCGTGTATGTATTCCTCTGTCTCCTCTTTCCCCCTTATCACCCTCATTCCTCGTCTGAAGCATCACATGAACGTCAGGAAGACTGGAATCTGCTCCTTTTTTTATAAACCGGACAGAAAAACAGGATGTTTTATAGTCCCTCAGATACTGGAATATTGGAGAATGTGGATCAAAAATTACTTGCCAAGAGGACAAATAACTTGGATAAAAAAAAAAAAAAGGATTTATCCAGGATCTCTTTGTTAGCTAATATGATGTAAATGGAGAAACAGGGAAAATGGAGGCGGATGAAGAACTAGAATACTTATTTAGTTGAAAACATTGTGAATAGGTTTGTTGTACCTGTTTCTTTCTTTGGGGTTTTTGTTTATTGCACTTATGATCCATTAATGTAAGCTGGGTTATTCCTGTTTGGCCCGCATGCCAACATACAGCTGGAATTGATTCAGTGTCTTTTTGCTCAAGGACATTAAAGATCAGGACTGGATGTGTGTCATAGCTGCTGCAGCGATAATTAAAGAAACATATAAGTGACTAAAGAAGAAGAGATGCAATGAGGTCGCAGTTTGGTTTGAGGTTAATGTCTTTCAAGTACAGCTTTATTGTGTTGTCTTAATCCTTTGGAAGTCCTTCTTTAGACAGTCACCCTGTTAACAATGACAACTCCTTGGAAATCACCAGCAAACCCTGCCAGAAGCAAACGAGTACAACACGGAGATACAGATTTTTCCTTTTTTTCTAAAGATTTTATAATGTGAGAGTTCCATCTCAACAGATAAGACAACATCCAGTGCAAGACAGATATCTACCAAAGTGTTTTGTTATTCCTGATCGGTGGTGTCCCCAGAGATCTCAAAACCATTCCTTTCTTTGTTTTGCCTTTCTTATGTAGGTAACACCCTTGTAGCTACAAGGATCAAGACAAATAGAGATCAATGAGCATTACTATGTTTCCAGTAAATGAAATAAAAGTTGCAGTTGTGGACAAAGAAAGAATTAGTTTTCTTTTAAAAGGGCTACAATTTGAAAGATCCCATCCTTCAAGCTATTACTGCTGCGCTCTAACTACTGCTGAGGCTATTTCTAAAAATATATATCTTCCAATATACATATTGCAAAAAAAGAAAAGAGTCCAGAGGAGCTTTCACTAACAGAAGTGATTACTCTGCAAAATAACACCAATAGTAAGTGTGTAAATACTTTATGTGTGCAGGATGAGTGTTGATTTAACAACATTTGCTTGTTTGTGTGTTGTAGTCGGGTGCATAGACTGTAAGCGATACGCCCAAATAATCCATGCTGACATATCCAAGTCACATCTGTAGTTACGTTCTGAGTAGTTAATGGAAACTGTGTGTCTTAGTGTTTAATATAGTGATTATGTTACCACGCAGATACAGAACCGGGCTCCACATGAGGTCAGATTTCATTTGAGAATTGTCTCTCAAAACATAATGATGAATGAATGAATAAATGAATGGATGAATGAATGAATGAATGAATGAATGGATGAATGAATGAATGAGGGCATCGCAGGTCAGAGGGTTGAGGAAAGACACTTGACAGGTAGCTAAAATCCAAGACACACAGACACAGTGATGGTATCAGAGTACGCTGTCAAAGCAGATGACCCTACAACTAAGGCTCATTATTTTCAGCTAAATCATCATAAAATATTCTATAAATTACTTTGGGTTTCTGGCAGCTTATCAGCAGCTTATGTGTGTTCCCTGACATTTTTCTCCTTAATTTTTACAACTGAAAGAAAGAAGAATTTGTTTAATACAAACTGTGGTGAATGGTGTTAAATAACCCCCCCAGTCCAAGAATGACAAGGACTCAAACCTCTAACACCTGGAGAGAGGCCCGTATAGGTACCCACGTTTTAATACACATGCACATAAAACACAGTTTGATACTGACTGTGACTTTGTAGGTGATGGCTTTCTGTAGTCCCTCTGGAGAGATCTGCAGCAGCTCTGCCACCACTCTGATCTCCTGAGCGCTCACCACTGACGCCACCTCCTGGCCATCGGACTGTGGTGCAACACAGAAATAGGGCGACAAAAACAAAACCACTTGATCGATCATCTGATTCTAGTTAAATATTGCCAATGCTCTTTTTCAGTTTATTGTCATCATATGTTCAATGGTTTATGGAGTACCTGAATTTTCTACAATTAACAAATATTTACAACAAAAATAAAATCAAAGAAAGAAAGATCACTTGGGAATCACTACCTCATATCTCTGAAAGTAGACGTTGCCCAGGTGCAGTATGGAAGAAAGAACTCTAAAGATGGCCGACTGGTCTTCAGGGCTGAAGTGAAGGATCTCCATGGCAGCAAGCAGACGCAGGAAGTCCTCTGCGTCATTCTTTCCTGTTATCCCACAATCCCCTCCCTTTAAGGAGAGAAAGGTCACAATAGTGTGGATTGAAGAGTTCAGTTGGTCTGAGTATCTCCACATGAGGTCGACGATGCTGCTGCAGTGTGTCTTCTACCTGGTTGAGGTAATAGTAGGTCTCCGCCTCTTGAAGATAGAAAGCCTGCCTCTGCTGCGAGGGAAGACCTGCCAGCATCTCGTAGAAGATGTGATAGTTCCTCTCATCTTTGGCCTGAGGGGAAAACACATTAAGCAGTTTATACGTTATACATACAGAAAAGTAAAAGATATAAAGTGTTATCTTGTGTATCTGTCCGTGTGTGTCACCTGGAAGACGATACGGGACTTTTCCAGTAGATACTGAGAGGTTATGGCACCACTGATCACACCACTGGATATATAGAGAGAGAAAGCACAGAGTCAACAGGAGAGGAGAGGAAACACACAAACAAGAGTAGAATGTATTTATATAGCACAGGTGCTTTACAATAAAAAACAGAACACAGTATAAAAACATAAACATTTTTAAAAGTGATTGAAGAAGAGATGGGAACAGAGACAAGAACATTTGTGTATCTATTTCATACTCACTCCTCCAGAAAGACCTCTATGTATTTCCCAAAGCGACTGGAATTATCGTTCCGTACAGTTTTGGCATTTCCAAAAGATTCCAGCAGAGGAGCTGCCTCAAGTATCTACCGAACGTTCAAACACAAAGTGAATGAACAACCATGTTGAATGTCAAACAGCAGCCTGTTTACCACCTTTGTTAAACACTGGTCTATAACATACATAGTCATACAGTAACTTCACATAGTGATCAATCACATAGTTAAAGGGATGCTAGATGGATCTTTATAAAGCAAGTGAAAGAAAATTCACGTGGAAACACAACATCTCTAATGAATATTGTCACACACCACAGCAAAACAAAGCAACCAGTTATTCTGATGGCCACATGTGAAGATGAATTTTAAAATGTAAAGCACAAGTCATGCATCAAACTCCACTACCTCAATCTGCACCAATGAAGAGCCAGCAGAAATACAAAGACATGAAAAAAAAAAGATGCACAGAGGCATTAGTCTTACTTCAAGACAGGAATATATGTGTGTGTGTGTGTGTGTGTGTGTGTGTGTGTGTGTGTGTGTGTGTGTGTGTGTGTGTGTGTGTGTGTGTGTGTGTGTGTGTGTGTGTGTATCTAAATGTGTTGGCAGCAGTTTGTGCATGTCAGTAGTGTGTGTGTACCTGTTGCACAAGATTGCATCTGTGATGTATTGCTGCTAGGTAGCGAAGGACTAGTTTGGTGGCCTCTGTTTTCCCAGACCCGCTCTCCCCACTGAAACACAGTAACACACACTCACTGGACTTCAGTATGACTCAGTAGTTGATACATTTTTATATAATGAATCATCGTAGCGCTCTGCTAAAGCAGTCACAGCACTTTTTATGTGCATGTCAGATATGTACGAATATTGTGAAAACTAGTTCCTAACAAACTTTTACATAGTTTTCTACCTCAGAATCCTGTTCACCTCAGCAAAAAGTTCAGAGGAGCTGCTAAACATAACCGACCATAGCAAATTCATGGTGCAATGTGTCACATATCTTCACAATAAATGATCCAAAACTAACTAAAACATAGGCCTATGGGGAAAAGAAATAGACAGTGTGAGGCTGCAGAATTGACACTATTTTCTATTTTGTAAACCCAGCGTGTCTTATTTTGTTTAGACTGAATCTCAGTGTCTTCTTTTGCACAAAGAGCAGCAACTAACCCACTGTGGACTTGATATAAAAACAAACACTCTGTGCAGAGAAAATACACAGAGGTGCTGATTCTGAGGTAGGGAAGATGAGAAAATTGGTAACATGACTTTTAATTAATAACATGTTGAATAAAACACTACCAAAATAAGTCATATTTAGCCAATACCTGTTAAGCCTGTATGGTTAAGGTTTTCTTTTCATTTTTGCAGTTTTAACCGAGTCAGCAGCAGGTGAGCTTGTTGCAGGTTTAAATTTTAACTAATTCTAGGGACAGCCCTTCCTACTGAAGGCTATGTTACCACACACAATGCTTTTGAAACCTTTATTGGTCAAATGTTATAGATAAACAGCCAAAAAGAAAACACATTTTATATGACATTTCTGATTTTTACACACTACTGATTATACTAGTCACTCTGGCTGTGTGAAATACAAAACTTCAAACCTCCAAATGATTGTTTATTACAGAAAACTGTACTACTATCTACACATACCTTTTGGCCAAAACTAGTGCCGGTATTTAGCATTCTTAAAAGGTAGACTAGGGGCTGCAAAGGTGTGATAATCCATTTGCTAAAAGGTAAAGTAATGGAAATCCAGCTATTTGATGGCAAAGAGGGAGCTCATTAAGAGTAACCATTATCCCCACTTTGATCACCACTACACCAAGCTATTATTAATCACTTAGAGTGTCCATTATATGATCCTTCTCACCTCCCTACTGGTGCTTGTGAAACGTTTGGCTTAATTGACTATGTGATGTGAAACCAAGCTAATCTTGCATTTGGCAAAGCCTCAATTCCACTTTTGGGTTAAACCACCTGAAGCGCTCTTACGCACACACACTGTGCTTCATCACTGCCAACAGCTTAGCGCTAAATACCACCATTATGTAAGCCTGGCCAAAGGGGGGGCAGGAGTTTGTGTGTTTGTATGTGTGTGTGTGTGTTGGTATTTAGGGACATCGGCACCTTGACCACATTCCAGCTTAAGGTTTCAATTGACGGGCTGGTTAGCTTCAAAACCGGGCCATTACTGGTCACTGTACACTGCCCCTAAATACGCACTCAGTGACTCGCACACAAACACCGGGTTCGCACATGTGCACTTAGAAACACACACACGCCTCTGAAAGATAATCTTCTCCTGGCCCAGACCTGGCTGGGCTTTCCTTACAGGTGTCTCCTTCCGAGTACAGCTAGAGTGTTCCAGGAGTGTGCAAGTGCTGGCGTTTGTGTATTTTATGTGATTGTTTCTGGCCATTTCTAAAAGTACACAACGACGTCCAAGTGTGAGGATGTACTGCATACGTGTCTGTGCTTTTACATCTGAGTTGGATTCAAACAGGCTCTGAGTTTATGTGTGTTTGCGTGTGGAGATCAGTTTTGACAGGGAGCGAGGCGCCTCTTATCTGTCTTAAGTTTGCTGGCCAGAAAACCACAGACAGACACTCATGAATTTACAAACACTTATCCAACTGGAGATGGAAACCAAGGAGCTTGATGGACACTGTGTATACCAAGGTTAAACCGTTAAAAAACCTTGAAGGGTTACTAATAAAATGCAAGAAAAACACAGAAATGTAAAACATTTATGTAACACAAACATTTGTATCCGTCTCTATCAAATGTAATGTATGATGAACGGTATGAAGCGATGACACAGACTCAGTCCTAGTTGATTAAAGTCTTGTGTTAAAATCATAAATATGGTTTTAAACGTTGATGTCTTGTTTACAGGTTAAAAATAAGGAATTTTGCGAAGATTATGGAGAGAGTGAGCCTCTTACCTGATTATTATGACCTGGTTGTGTTTGGCATCCATCATTTTGGAATAGGCAGCGTTTGCTATGGCAAACAAATGCCTGAAAGAGAAAGAAGAGCTGAATTTACTCATGAAATACGAGTCGACAGAGGCAGTAGGTATGTTGGTGAAGCCACATATGTGTCTTTTAATCTTTACATTTGAATGTATTTTTGTAAATACGCGACAATAAGAACATAACTATTGAAAACATTACCTATTACTATTACTATCACTACTCAATTATTACAAATCTCCAACTATGAGTTTTGGTACTGGCCAAAGCATTAAATCCAAAGTGTTTGCCTGTTCTGATGGTACACCACTACAAATAATTGATCACATGCAAATAATTTGGCCAATGTCTTGACTCTGAACTTTTATTATTATTATTATTTAAATTGTGAAGAAAATCAACCTTTGGTATTGGTGTTTTTTACAAATCAGCAATTGCAATCAAGGCAACCAATTGTTTTCTTATTTCAAAGCTTATTTAAAAAATGAATCTATTCTGCTGTGTTTTACATTATAATATACTATAATATAATACTGACAACAAATATTTGTTGTTTTAAATTTACTGTCCCCAAAGTTTGAGAGTTAATGTTACTTACGGAGGGTTCTCTCCCAGAGCATGACCCTTGTACAGCAACACCATGTCCGTCCCATAGATGTTGTACATCTTGTAGGGGTTCACAGAAACCAGAATACTACCTATGTATGTCTGTGAAAACAAGCAATGAAGAGAGAGAGAGAGAAATGTAAGTCCCAAAAAGAAGGAAAAAAAGAGAGGTTTGAAAAAACATAAACACAAACTCAAAGAAATGTTGAGTAGTATAATTGTTGTATGTCGCTGGTTGTATGTTGTATGTGTTTGCTGCTCAGATACTTGCATAAATAAGCTCCCTCTCAGATCTTTTCTTCAGGTTCAGCAGAACAGCCCCTTCATGCATCTCTCTAGATAGAAGCAGTATAACAAAGGTATTTAAGGATGGCAATCTCAGATCACTACACCATCAGGATGATCATGTTTGCAATGTGCTTAATTCAAATTACACTAAACATTTTCTCTTTGATCCATCTTAAAGCATGTCTGACCACAGCATCTATATATTTTTCAACCTCTTAGGAGTCATCCATCATGTTTTTGAAGGATCAAAACGACTTCTTGATGTGTAAGAGATACATATGCAATAACATTTTCTAATGCTCTATACTCTCATAAAGGCAAACATGACAGCAGATTAATACTTCAGATCATGATAAACCAAACAAAATATTCTTTTAAGTTAACTGACTCTTTTTTTTACACATTTTACTGTTGCACTTTGTAGGTTTTTCTCAGACAAAGAGTTAACCCAAGTGTGTGAGTTTCTTTTACTTACTCTAACTGCGTCATATCTTCCACTCCATCTTCCTCTCGCTGCTCCCGTTGAGCCATGGTGGGCAGGATTCTGATTGAGTACATCTAAAATACAGGTGTACACATGACGACATGATGCATGCACATAGTGCTGTGCACAAAGGCCTCACACATTAATACATGCACTCACTCACTTGGAAATATCAATTCCCTCTCTTTCCGATGAGTTCCCGTTTGCCATTCTCTCACCAAAGTAAGTTTACACATTTTATTTTCCGGCTCAATGTTCCCATCACATCTTTCAAAAACCATCAACACATACGTTTCTCAAGTAAGCTACCATCCCTCTGAGTACTTCTCACTACTGTAAATCCACTACTGTGCCAAGCTCTCACCTTAACATTTCACTAGCAGCTGCAAGATTACACCATAAGCATAAAAAGGTATAGGCCAAACATTAGCTATTGTGTCTACTTGTAATTTGAGTCATGTATTTAAAACGTTTACCTTGTCATACCATTGCCCCTGTGGTTCCCCCTCCCTGCTGAGATTCCACTGCCCTGGTTCATGCCCCACTTGTCCCTGTCCCATCAGGCCTTGGGGGTCCAGAAGCTCCCCATCTCTATACATGGACCACTTATTGAGGTTCTGCACTGTGCCATGAGGAAGCACCCTCTCTGCACCCCACACATCCACATCTTGCTGCAGTCCCAAGCCTTCAACTCCGGGGCCGTGTGCCCAGTGTTGTTCAGGGCCAGATCCCTGGACCTGGGGTGACACTACAGCATATGAGGGTAGTCGGTAAGAGGCCCCTCGGAGGTGAGAGTTCTGCAGGGCACCCGAGAGATTAAGTGAGCGAGGTTCTGGGGTGCTAGGGGCTCCAAGCCGTGCCATGATATTACCATTAGGGAGACGGTAATTTGCCCCACGAAGGTTTGGGTTCTTTGATAAAGCATTAGACAGGTCAAGTGTTCGGGGAGCAGCAGTGGGCTGAGAGTGAGCTGAGAGAGTTCCATCAGGCAAACGGTAGTTGGCAGATCGGAGGTTCGGGTTTCGGAGAGCGTTGGAAAGGTCAAGAGAGCGTGACTCAGCGGGGTCAGCAGAACCGGGCTGCCTCAATAGTGATGTGTCTGGGAGTCTGTAGGAAGCACCTTTGAGTTTAGTGTTTATAATTGCACCAGAAAGGTTAGGACCAGAGAAGGCAGGGGTGGAAGCTTGGGTTTGATTTCGTGAAAACAATGATGATCCTTCTGGGAGCTGAAACTTTGATTTACGCAGGTTAGCATTCATCAGGGCGCTGGATAGCCCCGGTGATGATACTGTATCCGCAGCATTCTGCATCTCCTCTACCGGATGTGATAGAAATGAACCATCTGGTAATCGATAAGAAGCCTTACGAACATTAGGATTGAGAAGAGCAGAGGAGAGCATAGAAGATGAAGGGTTGACAGGCTCAGGTGCTGGCTCGTTTCTTGTAACCAAAGTTCCATCTGGAAGCCTATATGTGGCTTTACGTACATTGGGGTTCAACAGTGCAGAGGAGAGCATAGAAGATGAAGGGTTGACAGGCTCAGGTGTTGGCTCGTTTCTTGTAACCAAAGTTCCATCTGGAAGCCTATATGTGGCTTTACGTACATTGGGGTTCAACAGTGCAGAGGAGAGCATAGGTGAGGAAGGGGATGGTGCAGGTGTGGGCTCTGTCCTTGTTACAAGAGTGCCATCAGGCAAACGATATGTGGCCTGTCGCAAACTAGGATTGAGCAAGGCAGAGGACAACATAGAGGATGATAGGGGCGATGGACCTGGGGAAGGTTCAACAGGTTCCGTTCTGGTGACCAATGAGCCATCAGGTAGTCGATAGGTGGCCTGACGTAGGTTTGGGTTCTGCAGGGCATTGGAGAGCATAGAGGGTGACAGCCTCCCACCAACACTGACACCACCTCCAACATCAGTGGTAACTGGAGACTCAACAGGGCCCCGGGACATTGTCAAAGTGCCACCTGGAAGCCTCAACATAGATCCCTGGATGTGGGAGGTCCTCAGTCCACCAGCGAGAAATGAGGAGGTACCTCTGATAGGCCCTTGTTGAGGTGTGGTAGGAGGAGGGGCGGGAGAGGCAGGAGACATAGGGGCGAGGTGTCGCTGAAGGGGTGAGGCATAGGAAGCATTACGTAGCTGGGGGTTAAACATAGCAGAAGATAAGTGTGGGGAGGAGGGTATAGATGGAGCAAGAGGTGCTGCTTCCTGAGGGGGTGAGTAGACGGTAGTATAGACATTGGCATTGCGTTGCAGAGGGGACGAGTAGGAGGCGCTGCCAAGGCGGGGGTTCTGCATCAAAGCATTGGATAGATGAAGAGTGGCATACGGGTTCCCCTCCTGGCTTGCTTGGACTTCAGCTGACATCATCCCCTGGCCACCAGGTATGGGGGAGGGACTTCTCTGTAAATGTGTGGTGTAGCTGGCATTCTGTAGATAAGGGTTCTGGAGCGCGTGCCCTAAAAGAGGTGATGAGGGTGCAGTTTGAGGGAGGTTTTGGGGGTAGACTTCATACTGTGTTTGTGGGGAGGAGGGTCTCTGTAAAGGAGAAGAGTAAGCAGTGTTTGAGTAAGAGATAGGGGAGGGATGAGGAGAAGGAGGAAAGGGAGCACCTACAACCTGAGGGTTTGGTAAAGCATTAGTGAGCATTGGGGATGGGCCTGGCTCCATCATTGTGTAGTCATACTGGGTGATCTGAGTCTGAGATGGCTGTAAAGTACCAGGAAGACGACTGCCGTGAGGTACTGGATGTTGATAAGATGTTGGCCCTCGACTCATAGCCCTGTGGGGAAAGGGGGATGGTGGTTGAGACATGTAGTGCATGGGAGAGGCTGAACGGGAGGGCAAAGGAGATGAACGTTGTAGTGGTTGTGGAGATGGAGGTCTACTCTGCAGCCTACGCACTGATGGCTGGGGAGAATGAGGGCCACTCTGTTTCAAAGAAGGCTGTGGAGAGACAGGAGGCCCTCGAGGAGGTCCTCTGAATGACTGCCTAGATTGCAACGAGGGCTGGTTTCTGGGCATACGGACTAGCGGCTGCCCCCTACCTACAGGTCTGTGGAAGCCTCCTTGTTGATTACCTATTCGCTTTGACTCCCTTAACCCTGTAGGCTGGGAGCCTACCCTGGCTAACATGGGTGTTCCAGGTACGCCCCCTATCTGTCCTAAGGGTGGAGCTGGGCCACTATGGATAGAGGACCTGAAAGGGGCTACATGCTGAGTGACAGGGGGTCCATGTCTACTGCGTCTCTGTGAGTAGGGATTTGCTGGAGAGGGTTTCACAGCCCCCATGGGCACGTGACTTCGGCCTCCAGCTCCGCCTCTCAGCCTGCGAGTCGAGGACCGGCTGGGGAGGGGGCGATTTGTCATACGTGATGGTGAAGGAGAGGGAGGACGATGGGGGGAGGTAGGGCGGAAGGTTTGAGGGGGAGACTGAGATCTCTCAGGCATAGGTGGGCTCCGTCTATGTGGGGATGGTAGGGGAGGAGATGGGGAATGCCTCATCTTGGATGTTTGTTTTCTACCTTTGAACAAATGAGGTCTGGTAGATGGTAGAGGCACAGCATCAGGAGGTGGTTGCTGTCTGAAAGAGAGTCTCGGAGAAGGTGGTGGGCTTGCTCTCTTCCTCAGTGACCCCCGTGGTGAGGCTGGTGGGCTAGAAAGTGGAGAATGTGGTCGAACAGTTGATGGGGCCCTACGCAACCCAACTCCCCCCCTTCCTCTTGACAGGGATGGCTGAGCTCTAACTGACATCCCTCTCCTCTGGTGTGAAGGAGATGCAGTTGAGCTGGGTGGCCTACGCCTTTGGGAAAACTGCATTTGGCCTGCCATTGAGGCCCGGTTAGTGAGCCCTCTCCTATGTGAGTGAGGGGAGGGATGGGGGTCTAGCTGGATGCCTGTTTGGAAGTCCATGTGATGGGCTGAGAGGCGGGGTGAAGGAGGTGGCATTGCCCTTACTGATCCCTGCCTAAGAGACAGTTGAGGGGACGGAAGGGGACTCATTCGTCGCACTGGCCTAGGTGAGGCCACTGGTGAATGCATCTGTGGATGCATCTGTGGATGCATCTGTGGATGCATCAGTGGAGGCATCGGTGGCTGTATTTGTGCAACCATTGGTGACATTTGCCCCATATGTAACATTTGTGGGTCTTGGGGGAGGGATGGTTGGTACACTTGTGGGGCAAAATGCAGTGGTTGGGGAGATGGTGACATGTGATTGGGAGAAACAGAGAAAGAAGGGTGATTAGGCTGAGGGAAATATAAATTATCCTGTTGAAAGGTCATAGCTGTTGGGGAGGTGGCTTGTCTAAGAAAAATGGGTTGTTGTTGTTGTTGTTGTTGTTGTTGTTGTTGTTGTTGTTGTTGTTGTTGGTGGTGGTGGTGGTTCATGACAGTGGGATAATGGGGCTGTGCAGGAAGGTAGGTGGGAAGGGGCTGCTCATATTGTATGTCTGACATAATTTCCAGATTGCTGAGGTCAAGAGCTGGGGAAGGAGGGGGGAACATTTGGGAGGTAAGATAAGAATTAAGAGGAGGAGGAGGGGGCATGGTTTCAACCTCTAGTCTGTCTTTGCCAAATAGCCTAACCTGGGGCCTGGGGACCCTGAACTGCTCTGCTGCAAGTGGCTCAGCAAGAGGGTACGACAGCTGCTCATGTCCATATAGCTGTCCCATCTCAGCTGGATCCAGCCCAGCATTCATATAGAAAGGTTGCTGATAGGGGTCTTGAATAGCAGTAGGGTCCATATAGCCCAGCATTGGGTCATGATATAGGCCTGACACAACATCATACCCACCACTCATCATGCCATGTGGGTATGACATCCCATTGTTATAACCCACATTGTGGTCAAAGTAATCTCCGTACAGTTCGGGTTCATAGGTGTCATAGAAACCATCCATGGCATTACCATAGTAACCATATGGCTCTGGCTCTACTGCATACAGCATTCCATCTTCACCATAGTAATACTCCATCCCTTCATCGCCATAGTAATCTTCATACTCATCATCGTAATAGCCATAAGGGTAACTGGCGTAATCCACATCATCCTCATAGTACAAGTCATCATCGTGATAAAAGTTGCCCTCTTCATCGTAGTAACCATATTCATCTTCCCACTCCTCATCCTCGTAGTAATCCAGTTCCCCTCCATAAGGGTCATACGGGTCATAGGTCGTTGGTTGTCTATGGTAGCCTGTAGTTCTCTCCCTGTTGTAGTAATCTTCCTCATATCCATACTCATCATCGTCATACTCATAAGCTTCATTGTAATAATTAGTCTGTCCCCCTCTAGTGTCCCTGTTAGCAAATGACAGACTCTTTCGTCCCCGTCCTCCTGCTCGCGCCCCCAGCCGACCATGGCCCTTAGCTGTCAGGAACTGCCCTGTCAGCCAGTTAGATGCTGCAGCCATCCTTCCTAACATCCAGCCTTTAGACTTAAACCCTGATCCTGCTTTCTTTTTCCCAAACATGCCTTTGAACTTCCCTCCCAGTCCCTTTGCCTCTGCTGCCATTTTTCCCTTGTCCCCTAAGCCGGACAGATTTACTGTCTTTTTAGGCGGTGTGGTTTCTTTTGGAGAATCATTCTTTTTATTAAACATGCTGAAGCCAGACAGACCTGGCTTTTTGTCAGCACTAGGCGATTTACCACCAAACCCAGCAAAAAGCTTGCTGGTTCCCAGAAGTGGTTTAGCGACACCTGGTGGCTTCTTCTTCTTGGAGAGTCGTAGGAAGAGACGGGAGGTGCTTTTGAGGTTTCTCTTTGGTTTTGCTTTCTCTGCCTGCTGCTTAGAGGGCAAGCTAAAGGGAGAAGACTTCCCTGTGAGGCCTGTGAGGGCTTTTGATGCTCCTTTGAGTTGAGACTTTGCATTCGGTGCTTTCGCTGCAGTTGTGCCCTTCTTCTGTCCCTCTGAAACAAAGCCCATCATGGCTTTGGAAGCTCCTTTGATGTTAACATCACTCATCTTTTTCAGGTTAAATGCACCCATCCCTTTCTTCCCCGGTGCCTTCCCCTTTGTTTCCTGCTTTTCCTCATCATCCGAGAGAGGTGATTTTTTTGCAGGCTTAAAACCCTTCACAGCGATGGCCTTGGATGCACCTTTTAGAGCTGCTTTCCCTTTCCCTTTATCCTTCTTGATAACTACCTCTTCCTCGCTTTCATCACCCTCTTCTTCCTCAGTGTTCATCTCCTCTTCTTCTTCCTCTGACCCCTCCTCTGACTCGCTGACAGGTTTCTTTCCCTTTCCCTTCTTTCCATCATCCTTCCCTTTCCCTTTAGCTGGTGGCTCCTCAGCTTTCTTTCCCCCTTTCTTGTCATCTTTCCCTCCCTTCTTATCATCCTTCCCTCCTTTTTTTGGCTCCTCTGACTTGCCTTTCTTGGCAGCTGATTTTGCGTCACCTTTTTTAGGTGGCATGATGTCTCCTAACTCAAATCATTCTAAACAAGAAAAGGAAGAACAAGTTCACAAAATGTGCTAAAGCAGGTCGGTATCAATGTCAATGATGATATGCACTTTTGAGAAGATGAGTCCAAATAATATCAACATCCTCTCATTCACAATTATTTTCATGTCTTCTCTCCCTTTTTTGTCCATTTGATCCGTTCTTGTGACACCCCAGAAACCCCAGCACAGTCCGCCCAGAGTCAGCTGTTCTATAATGCACACAGAGACAAACAAAAACCACAGTCCTTCAAAACACGATCTAGTAATGGAGTCGGAATCTCAGCCATCAGTGCTTGCTCGCATTACAGAACGTCTTCAAGCCTCTGCAAAAGAGCTGTTGTCTCTGTGTGAGTAAAAAGAGACAGCAAACTGAGTGTTACATTTATTTAAAAAAAAAAAAAAAAAAAAAAAAAAAAAAAAAAAAGGGCACATGTGTCTTGAATTTAAAATGTTATATATATATATAAGAAAAATCATCTAACTGGTTGAAGTCTCTCTCACTTTTACCCACTTGTTGACTCTGGCTTACTTAATTGTTCCACTGAAGTCCATCCGGCATAGCAAAAATACTTCTTGTTCCTCTTTGTAGGCTTGTAAGTAACTTCCCAGGGTCACACGACGAATAAAAGACCTTGCTATCCAAGTGACAATGTCCATGTAGTCCTTTGTGTGTCTCCCATTGTCAGCGCGTCCTGTGAGTCCGTCAGCGAATCCTCATCTTGGCCGCCGCACCAACTTTGTCAGGACGTCCCCGAACAAGGAGAGCCGACGTGCATAGGTCTATGTGAGCCTCGGCCTTCAGGGGTGTCCTCCTCTTTGTGTGAGGGTGAGTGTGCATGCGTGTTGTATCCTCCCACATCCACGTCAGCTTGCCTTTCTGACTTCCTGCAACCTTCTGCATCTCTCTCTGGTTACTGCGGCTCCATCCATACCCAGTTTGCCTCAACTCGAGGACTCATCATATCCTTAGCTCATGTGCATGCACATATGATCATATGTATTGTATATGTCTGTGCGTGTATAAGCATCAGAGTGTAACCCTATGATATAGTTGCAAAGGTCCACTTAATGCACCAGCTATACTGCCTCGGGGTAACCCTATCTGCAGGCTCGCTCCTGTATGAATAATGCAGGCCGGCTGAGCTGTTGCTAAACTGTGTCTGAGAGGCAAAGCCACACAGAGCCAAAACACACACACCGGCGGTAGCAGCATGGACCATAGCTGAGAGTGATATATGCTGAAAATGTCCACAAAAGCGTTCAGTAGTATACGCACAAACAAACAGTACATATGGGCTTATTTGATGCAGGAAGATTCAACTCAGGACTAACTTGGGTTATTCAAATAAACTAGAAAATGAATTATTGTTGTACCTATTGTGCTATTCAGTGTTGCACTCCAGCTAGCTGAAGTCATTAATCTACACCAACTTTCCACTAATATGACCACCTATATCAGGAACTATCCCATCAGAAATCATATTGGCCTATTGGAGGGTTTAAGAGCTCAAAAAAGTCTTTTTTTTCATCTTGACACTGCCATGATCCCCTAAATCTGCTGGCCATTAGGCATCTCTCAAAATATCATAAATATCATAAATGTTGTCATTTAATACCTACATAGTCCATTTGAATAAACGTAAAAAGGACAATCAAAATAAAATTAAACCTTTTAATTATTTGTCGCAAACTGGCTGGTCAGAAGAAGAGCAAAGTTTAACATGGGGTGTGTGTGACGTGTGACGGGGTTACATAAATGGCTGGTGTTAATTCATTGAGGAGCTCTGATGTTAGCTTGCTGATGATGATCTGATGATAATTCATTGATGACGGGCTGATATTCCAGGAGGTCATCTCAGTGGCAGATATGAATGTTTAATGGCTGCCCTGTGTTCTGGCTACGCAGCACGGATAAAACATTCATCGCTGGTCGCTCTAAATATATCACAAAGGGTCAACCCTGCCCTGGCCTGCTCCCCAAGCAATATATTATACATAGGGTCTCGTGTCAGGGGTTAAAAGCCACAGAGCAGCTAGAGGATAGAGAGTAAATAGCAAGAGAAAAAAGAAAAACTGATATACATTTTCTTATAACAGCGAATAACATTCAAGACATTTATCTACATGGAAACATTATTCCTTTTAAGTTACGGAAAACAGAATAAGAATGTCAATGTCAATTACAGTTAACAGGTCCACCTCCATGTTTTCTTTCCGCCGGCTTGAGTTGGAACGACTAATAGTCTTGACCTGAGATAGGATCTGAGCAGAAATCTGTATCACGTATCCCCAGGAGCAGTGACCATGACAAAACTCTAAACTGTCTGCAGGCTGCGCAGCAATAACAACAACAGCAGTAGTTGGTATCATCTAACTGCAGACTAAGATAAGGGGAAGAAAGTTCAAAAGTTCCTTCCTGTCTCATCACAGTGGAGGTTGTTGGTCACCAAACAGGTAGAGAGACACATGGAGAGATCTATTCGATATGTGTGATGTGTATCTGCTGTCTGGCTGATGTGGTTTGTTGACTGAGTGAACTGGTAATGAATAGAGCGCAGACGACAGAGATGGAGGAGGTGGGGAAAGGTAAGGAGGCAAAGAGAGAGGTGCATCAACGAACGGCTGATGAATGAACTGCAGATTACATTAATGCTGAAAAGTGGGAATGAAAAGATGGAGAGTGGCAAAACAATAAAACCTGTGGAAAAACAAATTCACTAAAAGTAAAGAGGGGGAATGACAGGACTAGAAAAGAAAAATGAGAGGAGAAAATTGTTATAGTGAGAAACAGAAGATGGAGGGATGACAGCGAGCGATAGAGAGGGACAATGGAGAGCGAGCAGGAGAGTGAGAGATGAAGGGGAGAGTCTCTTCATCTACACGCCAATCACTGACAACATGCTTTCAGCAAACGCACTCAGCGACACAAGACTAATAAAGGAGATCACCTGAGCAGAGCACAGCCAACAGGCTCATTTAATGACTATGGGCAAACACACACACACACACACACACACACACACACACACACACACACACACACACACACACACACACACACACACACACACACACACACACACCCACAGTCCGAGTCCTGCTAACTCTGAACAAGAAAATAACTCTATATTCTCACAAAGACAACACTGATGTTTAGCAGATATAATGTTTACCATGTTTACCATCTTAATTTAGCTTGTTAACATGGGAATGTCATTAGTTTTGTTGGTATTTGGTCATAAAGTGTTGGACAAATTGAAAATTTAAAAAAGTTCACCAAAGTTGTTCTAATTCATTCTGGGGGACATGGATTTTCTGTACCAAATTACACGTAAATCCATCCAATAGTAGTTGAGATATTTCAGTTTGGACTAAAGCCTTGGACTGACAATATCATTCCTACAGCACAGCAATGATGATAGTAAAACAAAATGGTATGAGGATCAAATGGAAAATGACAGTTAGAGTGACAGAGGGAGAGGCAGAGCGTCTTTTCAGATGGAGAAGGTGAGGCAGGAGGATGAGGAGGCTGGACTCGGGTTTCCTGTAAGCCTTTAAGCTCCATTCATGTCTTAACCTTCGCTGCCAGATTGCCCGGTGACAATGGCTTAACACACTGAAGACCTGCCGCAGGGGATCAAACACCGATACTTACGGCTATAATTAGACCTGAAAATTAGATGCTCAATTTGACCTTAATATATATATGTTACAAGTGAATGTAAATATCAAATGCTTACCGGCCATAAAAAAAGATCAACAAGATTTTGTCGCAATTATTTAGCCGAACCTTCAATTTCTAGATCAAATCCATCACAAACTACTCGTAAAAGGAGAGCCATTTTAGGCAATCTCCTAGTAACAAGATCTTTTCCGTGTAAGGTGATGCGACAGCTCACCAAATAACATTTTCCAGGACAAGGGTGCTTGTCATCAAATGTTGACTTTTGAAATTAAGTTCACTTCACTTCATCATTAGGAGTACTACACAGTCTGTGAACAAAAGATGTATAATGTCTTTAGTGGGTCTGAAAGGAGCTTTTCAAGGTTAAAAAAAAGCTTGAAACTCTAAAGAAAGATGCTATGGAGTTGCATTATGGGAAACATAAGATCCAGCATTTCCGGGGCTTGGCAAAAACGAGGGACTAAAAGTCGTACTATTTCAAAACCTCCGAGGCTTCGATTTTGGTCATTATTTTTTGAATGCGTCTTGTCAGAATCAATCACAACAACACAAAAAATGGCTTGTTATAGTTATTGCGAGCTGTAGTGCATTATGAGGTGGTGCCTTTTCAAACGGCAGCTCCATCAACAACTATGATGTGCCTTTGTTAAGCCGACTGTGTAGCCGTTTTGGGCTTTTAAACTTTGAAAGTGTGATCAAAATTATAATATCAATTTTAATCCTAAAATTTCAAAGCCAATGAATACATTTTTAATGCCTAAAAAAAGCTCCACCAGCATAACTTCTCCAAGTTTCAACTGACTTCCTGCAGATTTATCCAAAGAGGAATTTAATCTGTTAATGAATAATAGAAATAATCACAGAAGAAAATATTACTTACAGTGAATTATTTATGTAAAGTAGTAAATACCATTTACAAATAAAGTAAACTGATTCTTCGTAGTAGTTTACTCTTGCACTTTTGTGATAATGCCATTTTAACATCTGACAGTTAACAACATGAAGTAACTCACAGTTCTCCCCCTTTTTTTCTTGACGGAGACAAATTCTAAAAATGCAAAATATGAACTACCACACCCTCTTGTGGCAATATACATTATTTGTACAATTACAGGAAGTTCTTGTGTTTGGTAGAGCTTACCTTATCTACTTTTTTGAGGGACAGCTTTTGTTATTTAGAGCTCTTAAATCCACCAAAACTTCTGATGGACCCACTCGCTGTCTGTGAAGTAGAAATCTAACCTACTGACTTCTGTCTGCGCCGTCTCATACACCTCTTCTGGACCCTCTGCTGATGTTTTATAGCCCTCTGACCGCAGACACACACATTCACAAACCTTTCCTTAAATTACACTGCCCATCTGGACACACAATGGGCCTTCAAAGGTAAAAAACAAACATCTGTTGCTTCAGTGAGGCTTCAGTGATTACCTGTACATCTACAGTACAAATGTACATAGTGAGTAAAGAAAGGAGTTGGTGCAGGTATAATACCACTCTTTACATCAATCCATGCATCAGCAGTGCAGCGGTCAGGTTTCTTAGTAAACATGCTGCACATGTACACGGTGTGTGTGTGTTTGTGTGTGTGTGTGTGTGTGTGTGTGTGTGTGTGTGTGTGTGTGTGTGTGTGTGTAGTGCTGCCTTTTACCCCCCTGCGCAAGTGCCTAAGTAAACCATCGGCCGGTCCATTGTGCGTTAATGGCAGGATCACACACACACACACACACACACACACACACACACACACACACACACACACACACACACACACACTATGCTATCATCCTCCCACACTTGCGTCCCGACGTCAGAGCCTAAAAAGAGATTTGTTACATAAACCCATTTAGTGACAAAAGGTTGTGAAACATGTGTGTGTGTATGTGAGGAGTTCTGATAAGGCTCTCTGACAAACACACATACACACACTCACACACACACACCAGAAAAAGGCACCTCTCACACACTCATGAGGACCTCCTAGTACGCTGATCTGTCTTGCTGGTATAAGTCAACTAAGATTTCTTTAGCCGATTAGTTGTTTTTCAATGCTTTTTTAAAAAAAAAGTGACTTATTACCAAAAAATGTATGAACCAATCTCTGGTAATCACAAGATTTAATGTGGTGCTTTTATGTGATTCTTTGTGAAGAAACTCAGTTTTACACATCTGTCGCTTAAATCAAATAATGAATTAGTTGAATATGGAATTGTATTAGTGTTAGTCATCTAATAATTTCTTTGGTTGAGGACAGCCTTTAATTAAATGTTACTCAGAAACTTAATTTCAGCTCCTAAAAGGTACAAGAGAATATAATGAGTGTGTGTTTCGAGGATTACTTTTAAAGTTTTTTCTTGATTTTTCAAGACAAACACATCGATTTTTGTTTGTTAGCATTTCAAACCATAAGATCCAATGGTAATGATTTGTAGCTAGGAATCATGGTCTATGTAAAATCCCTGATTGTTTTAATATGGTGTCTGTTTCTTTGCATGGTGGTTTTACTTTCTAATGATACAACCTGTCTTTTTACAAGGACATAAATGTAGATTGTGTTTGCGTGGGAAATTAGGAATGCGTGAGAGCCGGATCAGTGTTTCTCTGTGTAGTCCTGCGTCTTTATGTACATCATGAGCTAATCCATCCCCTAGACAAACCTCTGCACACAAGATGAACAGAAAACCACCTGATCTATTGTTAAAAGAGATAAGCTTTACATAAAGGCAAATGTAGTACAGAACAGTCTGTTAGCCTTGACCTTATGCGAGTACATATGCTCAGTCAACAAACGAAAATACAAGCCTATTCATCCAATTGTTAATAAAACAAAAGGATAAACTGTTTGCTTATAGAATATCCTGTAAGCTCCATAAAGGTCTGAGCTAAGTCTTTTATCATACATGTCTGTCAAGAAAAGAACATTAATCATGAAGCAGTAAAACTAAATACACTAAACCCAGCAAACTGGTACCAACAACAAAGCAAAACAGCAACAAAGAACCTCCCACCACATTGCGTGGAGACAACACATGATTGTAATGTTATAACTACAGGGGATAAAATTGGCTAATGTCTTTAGATTTGAAATAAAACACAAACTGTGATAACCTGATTGGACTCTCAGCTCCATGTGATGAGCAGGCTGAGACAGAAGAGGGCAGAAGAGACAAAGTAATCAGGGTCCTGACTCCTGACTCATGTCTCCAACGCTGGTGACTTTAGTCTATGATCGGTATCTTTTCTGTTCTATAAGTCAGAAAATGTAGAATTATATGTATTCATTCAAATTAAAGGTTCTATATTATGATCACATGTAATACTGGGATCAACAGTTTTTGTACCGAGGAAAGATAGCTGCTGCTTTGGCTACAGCTAATGTGAATACAAATAAATGAAATGACATTTTCAAGGTAGTTTTCCAGTCAGACTAAAAATAGTATACAGCAAGAGATTTGGATACCGGCTTTGGGGTCACTGATAAAAATCTGTACATTTTTGTATTATTAAATAAGTTATATGTTAATATACTGTATATATTGGTGTATTATATGAAAACAAAAAGACAGACAATGGCTGATTGTCACTGTCTATATACCATGTCAAATCTGGTTTTAAAACGATTTTTGGTCTTCTGAAATAATAATTCTAATTTCAAAACTCTACAAAAAAAGTAATGCATGCAACCAATTACTATCAAAAAGGGCGTCCTGGTGGCAAGTACAATTTGTACCACAGTATGAAATCTGGCATGTAATCGTTGTTAAAACGAGAAGAAAGGAGTTCTTTGGTTTCAGTCAATTGACCACGTTGTGCTGCAGTTAGGAGTCATTAGGAGGCATCGTTGACTCTTAAAGTCACATGACCTCAATTTATAGTCCATCAAGTCTTGATGCTGAATCATTTATTACCACTCAACAGACACTATGCTATACTGAGGAAAACTCACATGATAATAAATTAATTTAAAAAATACATGAAATAATAAGTCTGGTTGGAAACAATTTTTTGGTGACTTGGATTGAAGGAAAATTAACTTATTAGTAGCAGTGACTTTCAACCTTGAATTTAGCTACTTTTTGTACAACGTATAAATTATATTTAACAACATTATTTTTGTAACACTGGAAAGACAGGAGCTCTTTGGTTTCAGCAAATTAAGATACTCTGCAGACGCTTCTGCTGGTGTTGCTCAAATCAGCTCGGTTTTTTTATGTTTTCAAATCAGGGCTGTTAGTTGATTAATCTGCTGATTTTCTTCTTGATTAATCAATTGAATAGTTTGTTTGGTTTATAAAATGCCAGAAATAAGTGAAAAAAGCACACCCCTTTTTTCCAGTGGCCATGTTGACATATTAAAATGTTTTCTTGAGTAATAGCTACAAACCCAAAATTACAAATGACGAACAATTAGTTAATTATCCGTCATTTGACTAATGAATTAATCAAATAATCAATGCCGCATTATGCCAAATAAAAGGACATTTGGTTGGGTTACTATTGATTACACTTGGGAAACCTCCCCGGTTACAAGTCATCTGCTTATAAGGAGCCAATTGGGGAGAAGCAAGTCTGCAAACTACTTTTTCTCATTAAGACTAAACTGATAAATTCTGCTTACAGCTTTAAACAACATACTGATGGTATCAAACTACATGAAAACAAGCCTTATAAAAGCACTCTAATTAAAAAGCCAGTCCTTGCTTATGTGCAGTTGCATCACACACACACACACACCCTCTCTTAGCCATGCCATATGGAGCCAAGCAGCATCAAGTGTCATGCCTGCTCCACACAATACACACCCATTCGAGCGTACCTTTGTTTTTTCTTTCCCTCCACAGTATTATCCCTCCATCATTCCTCTTCTCTTCAGGTTATTCCAAAGCAGAATCTCTCCATCCACCGTTCACTCTGTCGAGACATCCTCAAGTCATCCTTAAAGGCCAGCAGTGTCAACACACAGCCCCACTTTTTCTGTCGCTCTCGTAAAGCCTCCCACTCAGTCCCCCTCTCCCAGCCTGAAGAGATGCTCCTGAATATTTAATGGTGCCATTGTGCTTGTTTGTGTTCCAGTGAATGGGGAGCATTGGCTGGGAGTCCATACTTTGTGGTCAGCCTGGCTTGGAGAGTTGAAGGCGGGACACAAACAGCTTGGCAGCAGGGATGGAGGCAGTGGAGACGGGTCAAAGGTGATTGACCTTCACCTGGTGACAGAAGGGATGAAGGTGTGTGCAGGATGCTCTTCTGAGGGACCTCTATCACAATAACAATATAGACTTAGTTACAGTGAGGAAAGCAGTGCATTTAATGATTAAATGTAATACTTTATGGTCCATCTATATTTCTAGATAACATTCCTATTCACATTGGGGAGTTTTGCAGCATTATTTAAGTCACCCTCCACTCTAAAATGTGTTTTGCGTGGATGTTTGTCCTTCACCTTCCAGAAACATGTAACTAGCAAGTTTATGTGCGAAGTCTGGTGCTAAAAGTTTTGAGACACAGATAAAGTGAGCAAGTAGCTAGCTGAAGTTTGAGCTGCATTTAGCAGTTAAAGACTGGAAGATATTCCCCTCAGGAGTAAGTGGAGACAAAAACGGAATTAAAAGAAGAGTAAATATCTGACTAACATTCTCCAGGTGGCTGAAACGGGGCTCAAAATTAAAGATAATGTTGCTCCATAACTGCAAGATGTCAGTTTGTCATGTCAGTGTTGCCAAATGACCCCAAAAACATGTATTGCAGGTTTAAACATTTAAAATGTGAATTAAAAATTAATTCCTATAAAATTAGCTACACCATAAAAATAATAATAAAATAACATTTCATAATAGTTGAAAACTCTTAAATGATTTCACGTAAGCATTAATTAATTTATTTTACTAAATGTATTTATACGATTATTCACTTTATGGTTATTTATTTAAACCTGAACACTTTATGGTATGTAAGTCTCACACAAAAGATAGTTTTTAATTCCATATCCATTGCAGGAAGCTGAGGTATTTACATGTGGCTGAATGTTATCCAGGTGAGATGCAGTTAAATATATCAATAATACATTAAGATGAAACGTATAGTAATAAAACAAACACAAGGATTCATAATTGTATGGACTTTATTGTTTCCTCCCCATTTTCTCTCTGAATCAATGTATCTTCTTATAATCAAAAAAGCAAAAAACACCATTTCCTGTCCACAGCCAACTCAGGTCTGCTCTGTCTCTTCAATGCATTTTGTTCATTTTAATATACAAAATAAGAATGGCAGCTGTTTTTCATTGCAGTATATTTGCTGTACAGTGGGTTGTTTTTTCCATTTTAACTCCTCCGAGAAAAGTGTGACTCTTCCTGCTCAGTCTCTCCTCTCTTCCCCATCGGGAGCTGGTTTTACTTCTTCACGACCTGGATGACGTCCTCGTGCTCCATGATGTGAGTAAGGCCGACCCTCTGAGGGCTGTACTTGGTACTGGTTCCCTGGAAGACCAACAGACGAATCAGTTCAGACGCTCCCTTTTTGTTTGTTTGGGGTTTCAAATGCAGTGAATCGCTGCACAGTGAACCAGATATCCTCTGCATCCGCTCCGCTCTGCTTCTCATATATCATGACACAGTAAACACAGCTGAAGCTCTACGGGTGATTTTAACTTAGAGTCAACTAAGTGAGCATTAAATATAATGAGTATTATATTCAGTGTGTTTTTCCCTGGAACCCACAATGCAAATTTATGAATTCTAAGAGCTGCAGCTGTGTTTACGTAGTTAATGATGTGACTATGGACATTTAATGAAGCTGAAGAACAACGACATTGCTTACAGTCAGTGCTCATACATTGTGACCCAATTTCATACAAAATATAATATCAATAGATTCTGTACTAATTATATTTCCAGCTGAGAATGCACACATTTCCATTTCTGTTGCACATCTTATTAAAAGGATTAAAGCAACATTTACAGATTCTAAAACATCTTAATATGTTAATATGTACTGGTGGTCATATTTACAGCAAGAATAATGACCCATGAACCACTGTGTAGTGCTTTTTTTTTTAATCAAAATAAATGCAGATTCTATTATTGTGAGCTCAAAACTGCATGAGCTTTTCTGAACCATTACACCTCCAGTAGAAAGGCCACCATTCAAAAGGTACAGAGGTCACTTTATGTTTAATGTAACCTATTCATGACATATGCAAAGAGTGTTTTGTTTATTCTACTCAACTGGTTCAACATGAGAGAGCTTGTTCAGACAGTTTATGGAACAGGAGACAAATGAGTAAAGTTTCTGGAGGTCACTGTCTCTGAAAACTTGTACTTACCCAAACCAGGGCATATTTGAACTGGCCTACTAAGGTTCTGTGGATTCGATGGCACTGTAGGGGGGTGGGAGAAAGCAAAACATATATATTTGCAAACATACAACACACAGCGCAATCTGTTGACCGTCAGGTTATTCTTCATGTACAAATGTTGGCCTTGACATCGACTGTATATGTGTGAATTCATGTGTGTTTTACGTACCACATGTTCTACGGAAGCTGCTCTTCTCATAATGATGGCATCACTAAAGTCTGGGCGCTCTAATGGAAAAAGAAGAAAGGAACAAATACTTAATTTATCAGGTATTTATGTGCTTGCGACAGTCTCACAAGTGAACGAGAGAAAATGTGCGTGTACCTCCTCTTTTCTTTGTGTAAATGCAAATCAGAGCCAGGTATTCCCACAACGTCTCTAGAAGGAAATCCAGGTTCAACTTCATCCCACAACTGAAATACACATGTGAACAGAAAAAGAGAAAGCGGTTTACTCCAACATACTTCTATACGTACATACAAAAAGAGTGAGATGGAAACTTCCAATCAAGACTGCTGTTATTCACACACACAAACACACAAACACACATACACTCATACAGATATCTGACCTGATGACAACACTGTGAGGTCTGTGAGCCAGGCGGTCCACCTCCTCGATGGAGATTTGATCCACCTTATTGTATACCTGTGAATAACACAAATAATATCATGAAGAAAAGAGACCCCAAACAAATGTACACAAGCTAAGAAACAAAACACAAAGCTTGGCAGATTTTCCTAAACAACGTAACTCCAACAAATTTTCACATTTTTGCGAAAGAAATGATCTTCTATGGGTTATGAATGTTCAGCAGAACATCTTCGGACTTGGAGATTGGTTTCCAAACCCTTAAATATTTCAGAGTTATGAGGCTTTGACCTGACCAAGATGATTGGAACTGACTTACATAAAGGCAAGGCATGTATACTCTGTTCCCGACGATGACATCGATGAACTCGTCTGGTGTGCTGTCCTCCCTGAAGAGGACTTCTGCATTAAAGATTTCTGAGGAAAGGGGTTAAAGAAATCAAGCGAATTCTACAGTTACTTATTAAGTCCCAATTATCTTTTTTCTGTGAGCTGCCTCTTCTGATGCTTGAGAGGTGAAGGATACTGTATTCGTGAAGGATGAGCTGAACGAGCTTCTCTGAGCAGTGGGTGAGAGGAACTGTGGAGTTGTAGGAAAGGCCGCCTCCCTTCTTGGGCTACAGAGAGAGATAAATCACACATTTAACACAGTTCAGTATTATAATTAGAGTGCTCATTCCTGGAGCTGACAAGCTGGCGTGGACAGGTTTTTATGAATTGCTCTTCTAGCAGCAAGGTCCATTAACGCCAAAGCAAGGTACCATGACAACTATTTGGGACTTCAAGCAGTCGACTTACTCGTTTTTACCTAAACCTACATTTTTGCCACAACATTAGAGCCATGTCTCTTTGAATTAAGCTGTTGATATTGATGGTCCGCTCAGGAGGATGATAGAAAATGTACCTTGAAATATATATTTGGTTTCGACATGTTGAGTCTGATGCCGACCGACTCCAACTCTTTTTCTAGAAGTTCTCTAGAGAAATTTAAAAAAAAGATTTTAAAAAGGGAAGAATTAGTTGATGAAATTACTCGTATGCCCCTGAGCACACACATACACATAAACAGTGGGCGTCACACACCTCTGAACATCTCCTTTGGTGGCATCCAACATCATGATGACGACGTCTGCCGTCCTGGCAACAGCAATGACCTGCCGACCTCTACCCTTACCTATGAACAGCCAAAGAGTCAGTGCATTAAAAATCACCATGAAGTTGTTCGTCATTATTGTGTGTGGTAGCATCTAAATTATAAACTAAAAGAAAAGTTACTCTGAAATCCCCCACATATTATTCATTCATAATTCTGATAAAACACCATAACAATAAAATAGATATACTACAGTGTCTGCTCACTTTCGGTTTAAGTAACCAATACAAAACAAAAAAAATCCAGCATACCTTGGGCAGCTCCCTCAATGATTCCTGGTAGATCCAGCAACTGGATGTTGGCCCCTTTGTACTGAAAAGCAACAAATAACAGTGTAAATAGCACATTTATTTTTAACAATGTTCAAGACAAGCATTGGCTGCTATTGTGTGTACCTCTATGACGCCAGGTATGCAGGTCAGAGTGGTGAACTCATAGGAAGCGGCCTCACTGGCTGTTGATGTCATCAGACTAAGGAAGGTGGACTGCAGGACATAACAGAGGATTCAATTACACCTGGACATGTTGAATCTTATGTTTCACTTCTCGTTTTGGTGCTTTTCAACGTGAGAAGAATGCTGGCATGGTCCAACCACCATCTTACTATTTGTTTGTTTGTATTTGAGATAATGTGCAGCAGGATTAAGGAAACATCATAATGAAAGAAAAAAAGACTTGGACTTTCCAGATCCAAACCTGAAAACCCAGCAATGTTGACTTACCTTACCCACAGAGGGGAAACCGATAAGAGCAACACGAGCATCTCCTGATTTCATGACATCGAAGCCCTCGCCTTTGGCCCCCGCTGTCTTGGAGGGCTCCAGGAGCTGAGCTCTGTATTTGGCTAGCTTGGCCTTGAGCAAACCCAGATGGTACTCAGTGGCTGGAGAAATAAGAAGAACAAAAAGTGACATTATAAATAGGCGTCAGACACCACAATGATGTAGGGGAGAGGTGCAGAAAGATTGCTATATTTTGATTGCTATATATCGACCCGGTCACGGCTTTTTTCTGTCCTGGCCCCACAGTGGTGGAACGAACTCCCCACTGACGTCAGGACAGCAGAGTCGCTGCCCATCTTTTGGTGCAGGCTGAAAATTCACCTCTTCAAGTAGTACTACCCTGAGCCTTCAACTTAGCACTTATTGTATTCATATTAGTCTGTTGCACTTATGTCCTTGGGCAAGACACTCCCGCAGGCCCCAAATTGTATTCGTATTAGTCTGTTGCATGTGTATGAATTATTAGGGTTCTGATGTAGGTGGCACCTTGCATGGTGGCTTGTCATCAGTGTATGAATGGGGTGTGAATGGGTGATTGATTGGTAATGTCAAAGCGCTTTATTAGTCTGTTGCACTTATTTATTATTATTGTATTCGTATTAGTCTGTTGCACTTATTGTATTCGTATTAGTTTGTTTCTGTACTTTTGCTCTGGTTTATGCTCTTAGATGCTTGTTTAAGAAATGAGATTTGAAATGACTTCTGGTGACTAGTAGTTCTCTATGTTGAATACACTTATTGTAAGTCGCTTTGGATAAAAGCGTCTGCTAAATGACTGTAATGTAATGTGATGTGATGTAATGTCTATAAAACTGTAAAAGCACCACACTGGAGTCTAGTTTGATTCATTTGAATGAACTAGCTGTGACTTGGAGATAAACATGTTTTGGGGGATTTGTTCCTTTAGACGTGTGGCAGCTGTAATCAAGATCACGGTGTCGATTCGCACACATGAGATGAATAAGTAACACAACACTGACAGCTGACTCACACACAGGGAGACAGGGAGGTGGGTTAGCTCACAGCTAGCCTAGCTCACCGGCGTCTCTTACCTTTGTTTTTCTGCGTCCGAGCGATTTCTCTCTCTATCTCCGCGATCTTATCCGTGATGCCCATGGTGGCGGTGCAGGTGGAGGTGTAGGTGTGCTGCAAATGACGTCACACTGCCAAGGAGAGAGAATAACAGAGAGCAGAAACGTGTCACTGCACAGCTTCACAGCTAGCTTTGTTAGCCACCGAGGCTAACAAGTGGGACGTAACAGTTGTCAAAACGGATTAAAAAACACTTTAAATCGATAGAACTATATTTAAACACATATCTGTATAAAACACATGCAGTGTCAGCCTTTAAAAACAACGTAATATGATGTAAGTTTACACTTTGAGAGATGCTCCACTCAGCGGCGTGCACAGAGCTCTGACATCACCAACCGGAAGTCGGTCCGTGTCCATGAAAGGTCCGGCGAGAAACAAGAGCACGCAACTGTGTTCCGGTGTGTCGGTATCAGTCGGTAAGTGCGCGGATCCACGACCACAGTGTCCTCACGGTGGGGGAAACTATTTTTAAAAAAAGGACCATGAGCTATCTTATATGTAGCTACATTTTAACAGCCAGACATTCCTGGTATCGTATCGATCAGCCGGTTTGAGTGATTAGGTAATATAAACACAGAACATGGCTGCGCCCAGAGGAGCGTCCACCTCCACCTCCACCTCCACCTCCAGCCCGGGCGGGTTTCAAGGTTTCCCGTTCGCCGTGGCTGCAAAACCGGCGGAGGACGGCTCCGGTAGAGAGCAGGAGCAGACCGGGGACGTGAAGAAGAAGCCGTGCAGAGCGTGCACTGACTTTAAATCATGGATGAAGGTCCAGAAGAAACAGACTCCAGCTGCTGTACAGGTGACATGAGGTCAATCTGTAGAAATGTTACTTTTACAGTTGTAAAGTTTGTTTTTAGACTCATTTTGTGCTTGAGTTATTTCCCTAGAGCTTCATCAAAGTTTGTTATGTAATGATGCAATGTGCCATGGTTGTTAAATTGGGTTTCATCCTGTAAAGTCAGAGGCTCTTGGGAGGAAAATGTCCCCACATCTGATCAAAAGCTTTTCATATCAATTATTTCATCTAGATCTCCATGACACAAATAGTCCTCTCTGGCTGTGATGGAGAACAGGATATGAGCAATTCATGTATAACCACAAATCAACATGAACCACATAATGCACTTGGCTTTCTTTCTCCCTTTTTATAATACCAGCTGTTTTGACTCTGCTGTGTGTCTGTTTGAATCTCCAGGAGACCCAATCTGCAGAGTCAGAGCCACAAGACCCACAATGTCCGCTGGACAGGGAGGAATTGGGGCGTAACACCTGGTCCTTTCTGCACACGATGGCAGCGTATTACCCCGATAGTCCATCTTCTACGCAGCAGAAAGAGATGGGGCAATTCATCAACCTGTTCTCCAAGTTCTTCCCGTGTGATGAATGTGCAGAAGACCTCAGGGGCAGGTCAGATTACACTGATCCTTTAGATTAAATATGCAGGCAGGCCAGACAGATCTGCAGCTGTCACATTTTCCCATTTAAAGATGTTATTCAACGAGAGCAGGTCGTTTCTAAATGCACCATTTCCTCTCTGCAGATTGAAAGCCAATCAGCCGGATACCAGGAATCGCCACTCTCTCTCTCAGTGGCTCTGTCATATCCACAATGACATTAACGTCCGGCTGGGAAAGCCAGAGTTCGACTGCTCCCGCGTCGATGAGAGGTGGAAAGATGGATGGAAAGATGGTTCCTGTGACTGATCGATGAGAGGTGGAATGATGGATGGAAAGATGGTTCCTGTGACTGATCGATGAGAGGTGTGAAGACCGAGCTGAGACCTAAGAGGAAAAATGATTTCTGTCAGTGTAAAACTTTGAGTGGGAACTCCACAAAGTGGAGCTCATACATCTGTGGTGGAGAAACTTAACTTGAAGAGAGAGAGGCTATGCTGTGCACTTAAAATTCTTGTTTTGTGATTAGTTACTAAAACTGATCTAGTAATAAAATTAACAAAACAAAACAAACAGGTTTACCTCTCTGTTTCTCAGGTGAGAACCCAAACTAATGCTTAAGTTTCACTGATTTTGGTAATTGGGGAGTTTTAAAAGATTGCAATACAAATGTCTAAATCAATTTTACATTAAATCTTGTGTTTGTTGACTAATAAAGCCCTGGTTTGTCTGTTAAAGCAGAAAGTTAATTACAATCGGGCCATAGAAATGTTGTTTCCTGGTTTGTTCTGAAGTCTTGTTTAACCCAGAAAAATCCCCACAACAATAAATATCACATCCTTAAATGTGAGAATAATAAATATTATTCAAATCTAATTTTGTCAGTGATTAATTGGAGCTATCACTTATATAATAGTTTGTAATATGTCAGAGGAATGTTTATATATTATATAATGATTACAGAATGTTTTTTCATTGTAACAAAGTTTGTATAGTTACTCACTTTGTGTGTCTAGTGGGGTGGTATACTTGCAGACTATGTTCACTCATTTGCATAATTTAGTGCTGGAATAAATTAAAATGTAATTTTCTATTTAAAATCATGATTAAATGATCATTTAAGTCATTAAATTAAGTAAGAAATGCCTATATTTTGTTGATCAGGTTCTCAAAAGTGATGATTTACTTGTGTTTCTATAATTAATGTCACTGTAAATTGCTTTTTGGTTGTTCGACATAATAGGCACTTTCAAAGAGACCCGTGTCATAATTTTGACTTTCAATAGAATAAACAATTCATAAAAGTGGATAACATGGTATATGGATAATTTAAAGGCCGTGTGACCTGTCTCTTATTAATAAACACTTATAAATTAGTTATTTAGAGAACCAGTAGAGGACACAATCAAACAAGTCTAATGCTCAGCTGCTACTGTTTGTTTTTACTGTTATCATGGTCCTATAAAGGTTTTTGTATTTTTTCCACATACATTTATAACCAGTATTCATCCTCAACTCTGGTTTAAATGACTTCTTTTAACATTTTTGTTGACATTGAATTTGGAAGTAGACGTCACTGCCCTCTAGTGGACAATACAATATATAAGTGCACAATATTGTATTTCACAGCAGCTTGAGTTTGCCATTTTTGTCATGTCATGTAATATTAATAATGAAAATGACACCATTGGGTTTTCCCAGTACCATGATTACTTTATTTTATTTTATTGTCTGCAGCTCATGATTTCATGTTTCATGTGTTTGGCTAAATGAGCATATATCCCATGACGAGCAACTTGTGACTATACTTTATTGTGGTATTTGGCACAAGTACATCATCATGGGACCTGTCTCCATGACATATTTCATAACCTAGCTATGAGTGTGGCTAATTTAGGATTCAGGCACGATTTTGATCTATTTTTAACTCAATACATTGCTTGTAGCCTGCAGTCCTCGTGGCCTTTGTGCTTCATATTTAGAAGGAGTCCATCTCTAACTTCTGTAAGAGCTCCAGGCCTGAATCTGCATTGAGGACAATAAAGTCCCCCTCTGTGTTACTTTTCTTATCTGGAAATTTAAGGATTTAGAAATCCGATGGGAGTTTACATTCTATAGTTTAAAGTAGAATTTTTTGTGGAAGCTGACTTGACCGACCCTGAGGCTTGAATGGTTGTAATTTGGGTTAACATTAGGGCCCTTCTGAAGACAAGACAAGTCCATTTTATTTGAATAACCCCAAATCACACATTTGCCTCTAACAGCAGCTTGCATTATGGGAAATAACACAGTGTTTTTTAGAGCTCAACCCAAACGGCCTCAACCCAAACTTAAAGTCAAATACCTTGGCCTCTGCTGCTTTGATTTTGACCATTCTTAGTCCATAAGGAACTGCATGGCCCCAGATACTTTAGGCTTCTTTAGATCCACAATTTCTTCTAGTTTAGCTGTTCCATACAGCAGAATAAAAACATTTACCAACACTGCTTTCATGTATTTCTCTAAGCAGATGGAACAGTCTTCCAGAGAATCTGAGAGCAGCGGAAAATACTGATATTATTAAAATGTGACCTATTAACCTATACATTTAGTCTGACTTTTATATGTCGTTGTTTATCCTCCTTGTGGTTTTAGAACTTATTCTATTATCATTTTAAAAATCTATAAACATTTTATCGTTGGTTATTATGAATTATAGAGTTATGCCAATTACATGTAAAACACTTTGAAGTGTATATTCAATTGGTTGATCAGGTTCTCAAAAGTGATGATTTACTTGTGTTTCTATAATTAATGTCACTGTAAATTGCTTTTTGGTTGTTCGACATAATAGGCACTTTCAAAGAGACCCTTGTCATAATTTTGACTTTTCAATAGAATATTATTAATTGAATATTATATTCAATTGGTTCAAAAGGTGCTGATAAAAGTTAAATAACATTTTGAGTCCCCCAACTTTATGGAAGAAGGCTTTAGGCCTATAACATCCCATTAGACCCGAACAAATGATGGAACCACAAACCAACAGCAACAGACATATTTAAACTTGAAGTTTAAATATTTTTTTGGCCCATTTTGTTGTTTGTTGGTGTATTTTTGTAGCTACAAACCTTCAAAGTGTTGATCATGCCAAATCAAATTATATTTATCCTGTAGCTACAATCAGTGGTGGAAAAAGTAACAATACTCAGATCATTTACTTGAGTAAAAGTACAATAGTATAACCAACATAATGTACTTATAATATGGGAAGTATAGCCTACCTTTTTTTAAAGGAGCAGTATAACCAACATAATGTACTTATTTTTTCTTTTTTTTATGTTTTTTTCTTTCTTATAATCACCTGAACATAAAGACCGTGGTGTCTTTCATCGCCTTTAAGTGATGGCACACGGGAGAAGTTTCAGTTGGTTGCAATCTGCAGCCTCACTGCTAGATGTCGCCAAATGAACTGTAGTATTAATATATATATGAAATTACAACAGCCATTTTAATGTTAAAGCTGGTCAAGATTTTGACTTTTAAAAAAACTATTTTATATACATTTAGGGAGTTTAATCCAGTGAAGAACCACTGTATTTAAATACTCACATAAATGTAAATAAAATAGAATAAAATAGTTTTTTTAAAAGGAGCAGTATGTTTTTTTCTTTAGCTTATAATCACCTGAAAACAACAGACATGCAGAGAATCAGTGTTTTCATAATCTATAATTGGACTTTACTATAATATTCTATTTTGAAATGATGCTGTTTTTATCCCACCACAGTCTACATAGCGTGGGCACGTCGGTCCTCCACCCTCCCTCTCCACCACCACCTCCACCCTCCTCTCCTCGTCGGCGTCCTTCTCCAGTCCCTCCAGCAGCAGCGAGCAGCAGCGCATCCATCCTGCCGCGGAGCCGGGAGCCGCCGAGAGAGAGAGAGAGAGAGAGAGAGAGAGAGAGAGAGAGAGAGAGAGAGAGAGAGAGAGAGAGAGAAGACAGAAGATGGACGGAGTGGGTTCGTTCGGAGCGGGCCGGTCCGGGTCCACCATCGACCCGATCACCTTCGCCAAACAGCCGCAGACCATCCTCAGAGTGCTTTCCTGGGTGAGAGAATGGGTTTTTCTTTTCATGTGTGTTATGTATGTGTGTGTGTGTGTGTGTGTGTGTGTGTGTGTGTGTGTGTGTGTGTGTGTGTGTGTGTGTGTGTGTGTGGGGGGGCTGCGTGTTGTCGTTGCAACTCGAGACCCGTGACGTGTTCTCACTGCAAATATAGATCCCAGATATCCAGATGATGGATAAGCAGGGTGTGTGTGAAGGGAAGCAGAGAGCACCGTGTTTGTACCGGGGAGCAGCGTGCAGGGTGTAACCCGGGCCTCACCGCCTCACCGACACACCGACTTCACTATACAGATGTTTATTTTCATTTTTCATTTATGAGCAGAAACAGATCTAGTCTCATTGTATGTGAAACCAGTGCTCCATAAATACAGCCTTAGACCATTTTTATGGTGCCTTTTTATTCCTTCTGCTTCATATCTGATATAAAACATTATGTATTCTATTCCTACACATCTCGTTTTATTTGACCAATTATATTTGCAGCTGATGGTTTATTTTCTTGATGATTTACCCTGAACGGTCGTCGTCCGTCATCCCACCTTGTGATTGGCCCTCGACCATCATTACGCACGCAGGGCCGCGGAGACGCGTCGTGCCATGACGTGTTGATGTAGCATCACCTTTGGGTGACACGGAGAAAGGTCTCTCTCTCTACCAGTGCAGAGGGGTCTTGTAAACACACCGAGGAGGAGAATATTTTCATTATTATTATTTTTTTTATCCTAATGGGTCTCTGGTGCCTTTGGTTTTTCTAGTGCAGCTTCCACATAATGCACTATGAGCCCTTTGGATATGTTGTTAGTTTATTACAAAGGACACAACTAAGCTTAGCCTGTAGATTAATCATCATTTTTAAACAATTTGAGTCAATTTGCTTGAAGTTTAAATATTTTTTTGGCCCATTTTGTTGTTTGTTGGTGTATTTTTGTAGCTACAAACCTTCAAAGTGTTGATCATGCCAAATCAAATTATATTTATCCTGTAGCTACAATCAGTGGTGGAAGAAGTAACAATACTCAGATCATTTACTTGAGTAAAAGTACAATAGTATAACCAACATAATGTACTTATAATATGGGAAGTATAGCCTACCTTTTTTTAAAGGAGCAGTATGTTTTTTTCTTTATCTTATAATCACCTGAACATAAAGACCGTGGTGTCTTTCATCGCCTTTAAGTGATGGCACACGGGAGAAGTTTCAGTTGGTTGCAATCTGCAGCCTCACTGCTAGATGTCGCCAAATGAACTGTAGTATTAATATATATGAAATTACAACAGCCATTTTAATGTTAAAGCTGGTCAAGATTTTGACTTTAAAAAAAACTATTTTATATACATTTAGGGAGTTTAATCCAGTGAAGAACCACTGGAGAACCACTGTATTTAAATACTCACATAAATGTAAATACTTAGTCATCTTAAAACTGAACATCTACTTACTACAGTACTTAAATGTACTGTATTGACTTCAACTGGCGACAACGATGCTGCTGCTCTCTAAAGCTTTACACCTAAATCATTACTTTTAACTAATAAAGGGGAAAAAAGTAAATCAAAGTGTAAAGCAGATGAAGTACAGGGAAATAAACTAAACAAGTAAATTACAGATGTGGGAAAAATGCTCTTGTAGCGCACTGATTATCACAGACTGATAACTGATATCACAATGTAAAAACTGTCAAATAGAAGTAGAATCTTCCTTTAACTGGTCTTATAAATGTAATCAGTGAAAGTTTATTTCTTTCCATTTGGAGATGCAGTGCTTTTGATGCATGAGCAGCTTCGTCATGGTGATCCACTGAAAGCACCTGAGTGTGTATCTGCTCAGATTATCTCCACACGTGATTGGTTTTACAGCGTGGACATTATCCCATTGTGTGGCCCTCCACCATCATGTGACCCACACCCCCAAGTGTGAGTGCATTACTGCTCGTGTGTGTGTGTGTGTGTGTGTGTGTGTGTGTGTGTGTGTGTGTGTGTGTGTGTGTGTGTGTGTGTGTGTGTGTGTGTCACATGGCCCTATTCTGCCACCCAGAGTCAGTCAGCTGATCAGTGTGCGGTTCCAGACAGAGGTAGGAAGCTAAAACAGATCTACAGATCGGACCTAAAGAAGAGTCTCATTCATGAAAAATACAATGAACTAACAAAGGAGTTTTTATAGTTTTAAAGCAAGAGTTATAGCAGCATTCCTGTTCGGGTATACACACCGCCTCAGGACGATTTCTTGATGGGAAGTGAAGCATCCATAGTTAGTCAGAGAGAAAGAGAGAGGGGAAAATGAGGTTAATGCCTTTGGTCTGAGCGCTCAAAGAGAGGATGTGGAGTCGTTGTTTCCACAGAGAGACATGTTGATTGTTTAGGCAATACATTTCTGATAATAGTTTTCTCCTTCCTCCATCTCCTCCTCCCCCCGTCCACAGATATTCTCCCTGGTGGTCTTCGCCTCCATCGTGAACGAGGGCTATGTCAACCTGGGCAGCGAGCGCCTCCACTGCATCTTCCACAAGAACGCAGACGCATGCAACTATGGCGTGTTCGTGGGCCTGGTGGGGCTGCTGGCGTGCTCCTTCTTCTTCATGGTCGACTACAAGTTCTCCTCCATCAGCTCCGTCAAGGACAGGAAGAAGGCTATAATGCTGGAGATCGGCTTCTCGGGTGAGGAGGGTCGTGTGTCAGCTGTGTTTACACACAGGCAAACAAACAGAGTTGACATCTATGCCTTTTAACTTCCCAATTGTTAGGACACAATACTTTGGACATACACTTGACACCTTAATTATAGCATTGTTTTAACATACTCTTAATTTGTTTGTCTGTTAATCATATTTTATTGTACATTTTCACATGTTTTAATTATTAATTATGTCTTATACTATTGCATTTTGTTTAATGTCACGCACCAATCACCAAGCCAAATTCCCTGCTTGTGCAAACGTCCTTTGGAATAAACCGTTTCTGATTCTGATTCTGACATTTTTATAGTTAGTCTGTGATTTATTCCTAAGCGTTAGGATTCAAACAGGGTATTTTCCCAAAGAAAGTAACCAAACTAGGCCAGCTTCTTTGTTTCAGATGAGTGCTTTCTTGCATAACAAGACATCAAGAGAAATGAAACTTGTAAACTTACAAAAGGTATTAGAGAAATGAAAGTTTCTTACATCTCTAAAAGGGAACAAAGAAGTTCTTCTAGCTGTCACCTGCGGGTCCTTGTGTTTTCATGTGTGAAGTTGGAAACTACCATCTTCTTACCTTACCTCCTGTCTCTTTCTGTCGTAACTAAAGCGTTGTTGCTCCACAGGTTTCTGGACCTTCCTGTACTTTGTGAGTTTCTGCTTCCTGGCCAATCAGTGGTCTCAAACCACGGCCGATGAGCTGCCACTCAACCAGGGGGCGGACGCAGCCCGGGCCGCCATCGCCTTCTCCTTCTTCTCCATAATCAGCTGGGTGAGAACATGAAACTACAGAGGCACAGACACATACAGCAATGGAGACAAATGGTTACACAAAACAATTTAAAAATAATTACCTAACTTTTTTTTTTTACATCTTATGTTCTTGAGGCTCAGTAGGCGTTTAGTTAGTCTGGGGGTTTGTTGTTTTTGAGTGCAAACCAGCCTTTAACACACCAGTAGATGACTGACCGGTGCTCTCCTTCACTGAAACATTAACGTGAACCTTATAGAACAAATGATTTCCACCATTGTTCTTCCTTCAGTGTTGCAGGAAACACAAACAGCTGTTGAATCAATGAACAATATCACCTAACCTATGAGACAATGGGTGCAGATGCAGGAAAGCCCCCCTACTATCTAAAAGCAACAATTTTTTACATTTTCAACCTCACTCTGCTGGTCAACCATGACTTCAAACTGCTGCTGGTTTAAAACTGCACCTGAGGTCTTTGTAACAACTTTTAAAACATCCTCTCCTTGTGTTAAACAAAATACCATTTGAAGCTAACATTACATTACATTCTTAAATATGTCAATTATCTTAACATTGATTAGGACCTGCACACCTTTGACAGAGAAATCTGACATTCCAACAGACAAAAGTTAAAAGTTTAACCTTCAGACTGATGCTGTGGATTAGAGGCAGCATGACCACAATAATCTTTTTTTGATAACATGTAAGGCTAGTAACTGGTCATGCATCTCCTGAATGGTGTTTCATTTGACGCGGCTATTTTCAGTAGTTGATTTGTTTAAGAGCCGTTCTCATCATTGTCAAAACATTGTCTGGTTTTAAAGGATTGGTTCTGCATTTTGAGAAATACCCTTATTCTCTCTCTGGTGGAGAGTTAGATCAGGCGATTGAAACCATCCTCGTATCTGTCTGTAAAATATAAAGCTATTCACTTTATTCATTGCATGAATAAGGGCTGAACATTGCGTTATTTTGTGTTCCTACTTCCATTTTAGATCAGAGGTGTGATTACTTTGATTAGCATCTTTATCATCCTTTACTAACAAGCGTTTTTAAGCTTTAAAAAACACCCTGTTATTAAGTTTTAATACTTTTTCAAAGAAGAAAGTAACCATTAGCTAAATCGACTAGATGGATTAGATTTAGCTATTTTTGTAGGCCAACCCCAGAAGTTAGCATCCCACCAGTTCCCTTGACAAAAAACCCAAAAGGATGTTTTTCCATTGGATTATGGATTATTGCAGTGCAATTGCAAATTCATGATAATTGCAAGTTATTTTCAGCAAGATCATTTAATTCATTTTAAAGCGTGAATGCAATTCTAAGATGTTTTGTTTTCTCATTTAATTGTTAGCAACCGCCTTTCTAAAGACACATAAAAAGCATCAACATTTGCGAGAGGGGTATTAACCGACATATTTTATATGTAGAACAAAATATTAAAATATATTAAGCTTAACCACAGACCAAATTTTAGGCATATAAACTAAAAACGGTAAAAAAAAAAAAAGCAGTGACTACTAGTTGAGTGAACCCAAAGGGCAAAATTGTTAACTTATTTCCAGGTTATCTCTCTATAAATTCAATAGCCAGCAGCAGGTTAGCTTAGCTTTGCAGAGCTAGCCTGGCTCTGTCTGAAGCTAAACATATCCTTATTCCAGCACCTCTAAAGCTTATTAATAAAGCTCTTTATATCTTGTTTGTTAAATCAACTGTAAAGTCGACAATTCCCCATTTTTCTGGGGTTATGGTTGGGAGCACTAACTTCCTGGACTCCCTGGCAACTAGTGATTCTCCTTGTGTCCAGTTTTTCATGCTAAGCTAAGCTAACCGGCTGCTTGCTTATATTTAAGATCAGTCTTCTCATTGGGCTCTCCGTCAGAGGCGTATTCCTCAAAATATCAAACTATTCCATTAAAGCAGTTGATGTAACTTTATTTCTATCCATAAAACTACTTTAAAATCCTACTTTTAATCGTTGCTAACGACTATCTGGTTGTGAAGACGGAGCTTTCTGTCTTTCTTTGACTGGTGCTGTTGTTGTTTCTAATCTTTTCCATCTATCCCCCCCCTCTCTGCTCCCGTAGGCCGGTCTAACGGTCCGTGCGGTCCAGAAGTATTTGCTCGGCACAGACATGACTCTGTTCACCACGGAGCACATGGACGGCGGCGCTCCCACCCAGCCGTACCCCTCCAACTCACCAGTAGGGGGCACCACCGAGACCACAGAGACCTACCAGAGCCCGCCGTTCACCGAGAACAACGCGCCGCCCACGTACCAGGTTCCCATTTACTAGATAAGACGGTGGACGAAAGAAGGTCGGGAGATGGATGAAAGGAAAGTGACAGAAAAAATCCTGCTTTCTGTGATGTTACACCTGCAGTTGTTTATGTGTTGATCTGGGCTCAGTTTTCAATAATTATAGAAGAAAAAATAACGGCCTCTCCTTCTTTGTTCCCTCCTCTCGTTCCCTTTCCTTCCTTAACATTCCAGCTTAATCTGCACCTTTCTTTGACCTGTATATTAAACTCAAATTCTTGCGTTCTCAAATCCAGTGTCCTCGTATCCGAGTAGATGAGAGAGGAAGAAAACAAGGAGAGGAAATGTAGAAGAAAAGGCCACTTTGCAGACACAATATTGACCAAAAAAAAAAAGACATGAAGAGATTAACACGTGAGTGACTCCACCGCAAAGCAGTATTAGATATAGAATAGTGCAGAAGGCACTCACAAACAGCACCTTCATCTTATTCTTTACATTCATTGACGTGTCAAAATCCCCCTTCATGCCAATCAGTATGGGGAATGTTTATTTTTTTTTTTTTGCTACAGTACCATCCGGTCAGTTAAAAGTGATCATGTGTGTTGAATCTGCATGTTTCCAAATTTAGAGATCGACTAAGTGCCATACTGTACTGTGTGTCTCAGACAGTGACTTAATTTTGAGTATATTTCCACATGCTGTAAAAAAAAAAACAACAACAATGTTTTGTGACTAAGTGCAATATCTCACATTCTCATGTAGGTCTGTAGGTAAGTATATAATGTACTGTAGGTAGGCTAGTTACCGTCAGGTTAGACCCATTTCAGGTACCGTCTCAAATTACATACTAGTCTTTGAAGTTTGCAAGATATAGAAATGATATCTGAATCTAACAGATCCTCCACAGAAGCTTGTTTACAATTTAAATAAATTAGTACAGGTCAACAAGCTTCTGGGTCATTTGTGTACAAGGATCAGTTTTTCCAGGTTTATAAAAGATTTATTGGAGGAAACCTGAACCACAGTGAATCCTTTTTCAGTCTGTTATTCTTCTGTGCCAGGCATGGATGGATTATTGGAAGGACCTATGGGGTCAGGGGCCCCTGGACCAGAGCCTCTGTTTGAAGTGATTTTTTTGAATTTCTTGTTGGAAGGTCAATTAAACGACTACAAGGAGAAACAAAAGACCACAAAGAGTTGCAAAGAAACACAAACAGCTGCAAAGTAATGCAAAATGACTACAAAGTGACTACAAAGTGATGCAAAATAACTTAAAGATTCTCAAAACAACTACTAAGGGACGAAAAACAACCACAAATAGACGACAAAGAGACACAAACCGACCATAAAAAGACTGAAAACTACTACAAAAAAAGAAAAACAACAACAAGAGAATCTAAAAGACTTACAAAGAGATGCAAAACTACCAAAAAGAGACCCTTAACAACTAGAAAAGGAGACTCAAAACAATCTAAAAGACTACAAAGATACACAAAACGATCATAAAGACAGTCAAAAAGATTATAAAGAGACAAAAAGACTATAATGAGACACAAAACGACGCAAAACTACCAAAAAAGACTCAAAACAACTACAAAAAGACAAAATAACCTCAAAGAGACTCACATTGACCACCAACAAGAGTGGTGGGGGGCCTTGCATGCCTATGTTCAGGGCCCATAGTCCCAATAATCCGTCCATGGTACCAGGGATTGTATGTAGTGTGTGATTTGAGACAGTGTCCTGTGTCGGGAGTTGTGTGTATAAATTAGGGCGAGTGGGGAGATTCTGGGTAAGTCAGGTCCGTTTATGTTTACGTTTTAGAAGCTGCCAAACTGCCCTGTGTTCTTATTGCTGTCTTCTGATTACCACATTACTAATACGTTGTTATTGTCTAAAGGATTATATGTGATCACAATGCAGGGCGGGGGGGCCGGGTATCTGGGAGATTCAGTGCCGTGACAAATGTTAAAGATCCCTAGCTGGCTATTTCACTGATCCTGCAATTATGCCATTGAGGGTGTGGGGCGGGTCTGAATTTGTTGCCATGGTAACAGGGACAGGGCTGGGTGGATGGATGTTGGTCACTAAGGGCCCAGATGTAGATAGTAACCATGCCAACCATGTCGGTGTGTAGCAGTGTCTGTGTCGTGGTTCACGTACACTCGCCATCAGCGAATCTGTAGTTTTGGTGTGTGTGTGTGTGTGTGTGTGTGTGTGTGTGTGTGTGTGTGTGTGTGTGTGTGTGTGTGTGTGTGTGTGTGTGTGTGCTTCCACGTGCAACAGGTGTACATGTGCACGTGTATTAGCATGCATGGGAGACGTATGGGTGGGATGAGTGAGAAAATGTGTAAATGTGTGTAGTTAATTCAATTTTGTGGTGCAGAAAAGTTATTTTTCTTGAACGTGTGTTTGTCAGAGTTTTAGTGCAGAGGAGGAAATCATGAGTCTGTTACGCCCTTTAATCATTTCCCCAAAAATAAAAAAAGTATTTCTGCTGAAATATATTATCAGTGTCACTGTCAAGATGTAAGAAATACAAAGTATGAAACTAAGAGTTTGTTTTGATGAACAGAGCCAAATATAAAACATATTAGAGTGATAATATTGACCTGTAGAACGCTTTGCCTGTTATTCTAACTGGTCCTTTGTAAAACAGCGCCCTCTGCAGCTCAGAGAAGGTACTGCAGCAAAGGGACAAGAGTTTTAAAAGTAATCATGATAATAATGCATGAAATTGTTGTATATTGATCTCATTATATATTGAATACTATGTAATTCTTAAGTTGACAAGTTGTTTTTGCAAAAATGAGATTGTCCAGCCGACAAGATTTCTTCTTCTTGGGTTTTTATTAATCGCAGTTTATTTTTAGATTTGCAACCATATGCCCAAACAACTCTTTGTTTATTCAGTGATGTTATCTCGACCTCGTGATCGAGCTGGTCACACGTACACATATCTCAAAGCTCCAGGGTTAAACTGTCCCAGAACGCTGACTGTTACTCTCTGAAACCAGAAACATAACTATAAACTGTATTAAGTAAGATAGTAAGTAAGGCCTTGAGCTACAATGACAGCAAAGTACAGGCTCCGTATTCTACTTCCTGTCCCAAATATATACGTGTACTCAGAGTAAAATGGGTTATCTGCTGTTTGAAATCATTATGAGGTTAATGATTGACAAAGGCAGTTTCTGAATGCAGTCTTAAGGCAATTCATGTTTGTTCTAGTTTCATTATTTAAATGGATTAGAATAGTTTAAATCTTATTAAACAAAGCTAAGACCACTCGGTTTAAGATTTACCTGTAAGCATGACTTTAAAATAAAAACAACATTTTATTCACCAGACTGTCTGTCAGCGAGTGCATAGTTAAGTGAGCATAACACAGCAGTATTTCCTTTTAGGATTTTGCTTCAGGAAAACATTTCTGGAGTAATATCGGTTTCAGAATGGGTTGAATTTTCAAAATACTTTCAGGTACTCTGGTTATTTTTTGCTACCGTTTAGTGTATTGATGCAACTTAAAGTTCATTACCTACAAGTTGTGTTAACATCACTGCCAACTATTTCCTGAAGAATTTTATTTTAGTCTTTAAAACAAACATTTGTTTTGGTTCATTCTAATATGATGTGAATATCAGCTTGTACTCCTGACAGAAAATGTTCAAATTGACATTAAAGTTACCAAAAAGCATGAATAATTATGCTAAAATATGAAAAATAAACGCCAGTATAGTGATTTAAATCTGGGCTGCTAGTAACCTGATGACTGGTGATGTGAAACTGGGTTTCTGATGGTGGTATGAGGTACAACTGGGGTACTATTAGGGTAGTTTGGGGTACTTTCAGGTCAGGTTGTATTATTGTTCTCAGTGCTTCGGTCTCTTTCTTCAGTCAGTGTGGTAGATAAAAAAATAATAACAAAAGCATTCTCTATGTTTTGTGCTCTGGCCCATGTACACTACCGTGGTATTGGTTGTAAAATTCAGTACGTTATTGAAGTAAATGGAACCTGTGTGTGATGCTGTCTAGGGTCTGGTTTGTCCTGTACTACTTTAAAATATAAAAAAATAATATTAATAATGATTATTTATGAACTAGAATGCACTCTCTCTGTTGGAAATACTTTGTTTGGCCGATCTCAAAGGGGGCCGTCGGCTCCAAAATCAAAGTTTTGTGTGATTTCATGCTGTCGTTTTGTTAGACTGAGATTATCAAAGGTGATGATACGTAGTAACGCGGATGCCATCAGTTGTGTGGTTTCCAGTATAATACATTGCATGGATGTTACAATATCTCCTCCCATAATATTGATAATAAAAATGTAACTCCCCCAACCCCCCATCGACCAACAATCAAGTAAACATTGATTTTTAGCGTGCTACCCCCTTTAACATGTTTCCTCTGAGTTGTTTCTTCCTGTTCTGAAGGTGTTTGACCTCTTCAGTGTAAAAACGCCGTGTACAGAGATGTGTGTCACTGTCTATTACCTGAATGTCTCCGGACTGCAGTCTGAACGTCACTCAAATAAATAAAAGAAAACATGTTTTGGACTGCCTGTTTCTGCGCCTGACTTTACTGCCTGAATATTTGTGGAAGATCACATTTATAGCAGCTGTAATTAATATGTTTATAACAATGTATTAAATAAAATAAAAGACAAAGTGATTCACTTTTAGAGGATCATCACCTGAATCCACAGCTCCCCTCGGTTCATTGTTTAGCTGTTCGGCAAATTTACTGTTTTTGTTTTCGATCACTGCGTCATTTTTGGCTGCAGCAGAAGGTTACCTACAAGTTGCAAAACGGCAACTTGTAGGTAACCATCTTGAACAGAACCAACTAGGGCTGACTTAAAGGGCCTTGCTATCTCATTTTAAAAACACACTTCATTTGAAACTCAACTAAACAAAATTAAACTCACCAAACCCATCGGTCCGTTAGTCTTTCCACGTTTCCAACAAGCAACCCTGCTGGTGTTGGTTGTCTCGTCTGGTTTATCTTTAGGACCCTGAAGAAGTTCTCCAGCACTCCTCTGTCCCAGTGAGGAGTAAAACTTCCATGTATGGTAACACACACATGGCTCGCTCTCTCTGGGTGGTCGTCGGCAATAGCATCAAACAAAAACTGTAAATGCTGTCCTTAAACACAGCAGAATGACCCGGTGTCGGTTGGCATCGGAGGGCAATTTAATCAAAGTCACCAACATCGGCAAGAACTGGAAGCCAATTTCACACTACATCCCTAATTAAGATAGAGATAAGGTTAGAAATCTACACATTTTCCCTTTAAATCATGTAAAATGTTCAATAACTAGACTTGGGATTGTCACTTTAAAAAAATGAATGCATTACAGTTATTTGTGGACAGTGATAATCCAAGTTATCAGCCAAAGAGTATAGTATTTAAGGTATACCAGTTCAGTATATATTTTAGGAAAACTGAGAAACAATCATGAGAATAATTAAAGGTTTTTTATGGGAACCTTAACAGTACGTCTTAGTTAAAGTAAAATACTGTAGAATTGTTTTCCCCCCATATTTACATTTGGCAATACATAACAAATAGCTGATTTAAAAGATGCAGTTTGTGTTATATGGAATGCAGAAATTACGGGATGCTTAAAAAACCCTGAAATGTTTACACACTCACACACACAAACACACGCACTTTGACCACACACACTTCTAACAAAGATACAGACACGTACTTTGCTGACAGAAACAGCTTTATTGGAGCCAGACAGAAAATAGAGTGAGCTGCTGTGTGATGTTCAGACAAACTCTATACACACACACTCATTCAGACACACAGACACACACGCACACACACACACACACACACACACACACACACACACACACACACACACACGCACACACGCAGCGGTGCAGGCGAAAGGGTCCTGAGAGAGAAGATGAACAGATTGTGTACTGGATGTAACCAGCTCCCAGTGTGTCAAAGCTGGAATTCAAACGGAGGCAGAGCAGATTGTGTTGAAAGCGTTATGACAGCTCTAGAAACTTCTTCATGATAAATCATTATAACAACATGTAGACTTTAAAAAAAAAGAGACTTAAATAGAAATAGCTTCTTGTAACCTCAGTGGTTAATGTCTCACTGATCCTTTAAAAGTAGAAATGTTATTTGAACATAACTGTGAAAACATGCAAGGACCCTCGTTCATCGTTTAGTTCCATGTAGTTTCCATTTGAAAACTTGTGCAACGTCATTGAATAACAAGTCCACCAATCAGCCAATAAACCACATAAGTAAGTGATTTAAACAGAATAAAGGAAAATAACGTACATAAAAAAAAAGAAGATTCCAACTGTGATCCAAAATTTGTTCTAACTCCTGAAGCAGCTAACTTCCTGTCACTCATCCTCCGACACAACAGGAACAATCCATTCACTCCAACACTCAACAGACCTTCCTCTGCATGAAGCGACGGGACAATTAAAGGCAATTAAACAGCTACACTTAAATAAATATGCTGCTAAATAGTTGAACCGATCATGTTTGTGTTTATTTTTTTTGTTATTTGAGCAAGCAAACCCGGCTGGGGAAATCATACATACTTCATCAGCTTCGATGTTAACAAAATACATCATTGTATTTGAGTGAAAACACAAAGCGAGGTAAAAAATGTAAATCCATACAATTTTTGTTTTTAGAGAGCAAAGCATTCAAGTAAAAGCCTCAGCTCGTCTCTCCTCTTTCATTAAATAAATCGACAGGTCTAGTTGGACGTTGCCAGAGCCAGTGCCAGCTGGAGACGTCCTCAAAGGATGCAAGAAATAAGAGTTGAGATGTATCAGCTCCGTGTGTTTTAACTGTGTATCCATTCACACAAACCTTTCAACATGATCCCATAGAAAGTAAAAACACCGTACACCATCTTTTTTTTTTTTAAATTCCCCTGCGTTATGAGCTACAAGCCCCAAACTCCACTGGGACGTGGCTGCTGATCCCCACACTGGCTGCTGAAGGGGCAACTCGAAAATCACCCCACGATGGTATTCAGAGCAGAAGAAAAACAAAGGGGTTAGCTGATGATACGGCTAATTGACTGCAAGGAAGGGAACTCCTCGGTGTCTCTGACGTGCAGGGTCTTGTGGGAGTTGAAGTCTTTAGGGGCGAGTACCTGTCTGCAAGTGGGGCACACCTGGCAGTCCAGCTCAGCGGCTGCGTTGGCCATCGTGGTGGGAATCTGCCAGACGTTCTTCTTGTTCTTGTTCTTCTTTCCGCCTCCAGCGCCCGACTGCTTCTCCAGCGCCTTGCAGTCTCCGTGGGCGGACAGGAGCTCCTGCTGCTTGCCGGTGTCGGGTAAGAGCACCAGCAGCTCGTTGAAGATGCGGTTGAAGTCTTCTCCGAGCAGGTCCTTGCAGCTGCTGTGGTACTGGACTGCTGATATCACACTCTGGGGACAAAGAGGAGGAGGATGGTGAGGAAGCTAATAAGCTATCAACACATCAGGACTGTGGTATTTTATCAGTTTTTGTTAACATAATAAACTTATATTTTGTATTGGTCTCTGTGGATAAAAATGGTAGAGTTTCCAAGCACCAGAGTCCCTTAACAAAAAACCTCTAATTTTACTGCAGCAGTGTCTGACAGTCTGTCTGCTGATGAACCTGCATGATTTTGTCTGATTTTACACTGAATCTGACCCCATTGGCATCGAAGACAAGCATAAAGAATAACTCTATAGAAATAGACAATCTCCTCTCTGATGCTCCCATTTACTGATGAAGGTCATATAGAGGCATCAGTGTTAAATTGAGACTGTTTCAGAACCAGTTAAAAGTTCCTCATAGTACCTTTAATAACTAGTGAGCACTGGCAAGTTGTCTGTATTATTATGTATTATTCACAGGATCATAATTTGGATTATTATGTGGCGCATACCTGTCTGAACTGTGCAGAGTAGTTTTTGAACAGGTTGAACTTGGACTCATCGTTGCGGAGGTACATTCTGATGGACTGGATCAGCTCCAGGTTCCTCTGATTGAAGTCTTCCGGCACCAGGTAACCACTGCTGGACACCTTGGGGGGCCTGGGGCATAATAATAATAATAATAATAATAATAATAATAATAATAATAATAATAATAATATTACCCAAAAAATCAAGTCAGTGCTATCCTTGTGAGGAACAAACACAGACAAACCAAAAAGGAGAGTATGTTTTAAAAATGAACATTGTCTCACGGGTTGACTGCAGACGGAGCTGGCTCCACCACGTTGCTGTTGAGGGGGATCCCAGTGAATCCTGGCGGAGGTTTAGTGGCTGAGATCCCCAGGCCGGGTGGAGGTGGGGGCATGACGGAGGACGGGGCCGGAGCTGAGGCCTTCAGCGGGAAAGAGGACTTGAAGCCTGAGAGATAAAATGATGGAAGTCATTAGGTTTGATATGTCATAGTAAGTAAAAAATATAAGGGGAGAAAAGGAAATGTTATATGACAATAGTGGTGTAACGGACCACTGTTGGTCTGTGATTGGTACGGATCCCCCCTTGCGGTTCTCAGTGTGATATAAAGTTTTACTGACGATCGTTATCGGGCAATATTTAGTCAAATATGCAATCAGGACATCTGCATTTATGCTTTTCTAGTCGCAGATCTCTGATAATATTACATTGTAATAACTAATCTGTGTTTAAATTGACGAGGAGAAAAAAGGTTCTGTTTACAATAACAGCTTATAATAAATCATTAAATCTACTAATGACAAGATTTATTTTAATCCAGTTGTTTGAAGAAATACCATCTTAACAGCTTATAATAAATCATTAAATCTACTAATGACAAGATTTATTTTAATCCATAGAAATACCATCTTTGATTCCCTTATAATTTGAATTGTGTGTTTTTATTAGGAGAAAAAACCCCACTATAGATGACTATAACAAAGTAAAAAGATAACATTTAGAATTTTTGATGATTTACTGACTTCAGCGCGGTCAAAATGTTTTTTGGGACAGTGGCAGAAATAATAAAAAATAGTCTGGAGCCTTGTAGACCAGCTGCTATAATCAAACAACAATATGGATCATCAATGATCTGCAATTAGTATCAGCAGCAAAGAAAACGTTACAAGAGATCTCTAAAAGTTGCATTTGCTCCCTTTTTTCTTTTGTGCTGATCTGATCCGTTATACAATCTGTACCGTGAGTTTTATGATCTGTTGCACCACTACGATTAATTAATATATTAATATATATGGATATTATGTACCTGGTGGTGGGTTCTTGGTCATGAGAGCAGGGAAATCCTCCTCCTGTTCAAGAGGGGGGTCAGCCTTGGGATGAGGGGTTTTCACTACTGACGCCTTACTGATGGGTGGTGACTTTTCAGGGTGTCCATTAGCCAATCCACTCATCGGAGCAGCCGTCACGGCACTGGAGGGGGGTTTGTTCCAACTCTTCTCAGGGACGTTCTCCTTTTGTGCTGCCGTTTCCACTGAGTTTGTATTTACAGTTTGTGTCGTCCCCGACGTTGAAGACACCGTCGTCGAGGGAGCGGCCGTGCTCTTCTGCTGTTTTTTCTTCTTGCTGGCTTTAGAGGTAGGAGGTTCAGGGTTGGGGATCGGGTTTGGAGGGTTTGAGGTCACAGTGGAGGGTTTGCTGTTGCCTCCTTTGACGGTGAGCAGAGAGGAGATATCCAACATGGTGGGAACTGAGCGGAACTCCTTCTGCGTCAATCCTCCTTTATCGTCATCATCAGACGGAGTAGGACAGCGGGTAGATTTTGCTTTTTCGTTCTCCCTTAACTTCTTTTTCTTTAGCGAAGAGTTGGAGGAGGTGAGGAGCTGAGGGCCAGAGGGGGCAGACGGGAGAGGAGGGGAAGGTCTGGAGGATGGAGGAGGGTGAGTTTGGGGTTTAGCTACAGCGGTATGGTTGGACCAAGCAGAGTTGGTGCGAGCTGCGTTTTTTAGGGGCCGGATTTTGGACACGAGCGCGGGGAAATCCTCCTCTTGGAACGAAGAAGACTTCTTGGGTTGGGCAGAGTAAGCCGGGGTCATAGGGGAGGAAACAGCGACAGCGGAGAGGCTGGGGAAGTCGTCTTCCTTCAAAGCTGCATGGACTGCTGTAACCGTAACAGGAGCTGACATTACACTGAAAGGACACAAACAACAACATTTAAGCACATGTTGGTGTGTGTGATGAGGATTTCAGTTTGAACTGTTAAAAGTTAAAACGTTACATGGTTGGGGCGGCTGTGGCTCCTAAAGCTGGGAAGTCATCTTCTCCATCCCCTGGATTAGAGCTCTTCATTGTTCTTACTGTTAAAGAGAACAAAACACGTCAATAAAGAGAGAGTACGGCTGTTGATCTCTCTGCTGTTCTTGCTTCTGCAATACTTAAGTCAGTCCTTACAGCTAAATTACTGCAATCACATGATGCAACAAGACCACAGAAGTTACATTTATTTTCTGTGAGTAGAATGATGTTTTTGCACGTTTGTTTACAAACCCCGGATATTCCCATTAAATTCAGCGATCCTTAACGCCTCTCCAATCATCATTTGTTCTTAACTTGCATCAGCCGTTAATGCAAAACCTCACCTCAATGAGTCTGCGACTTGCTGTAAAGTTGTTAAGTTTATACTGATGTGAGCTCGCTACAACAGTCATAATGGAAGCGGTACACATAAAAATGGCCGCCGCTCTGACCATCTACAGCCACGTTGATTTGAATGGGAATGTCTGTTCTATTTTATTTCTATGAACAAGACTATTTTGGGGACAGCTGTGTAACTAAACAAAATGATAAACCCAGAAAACAACACATCAACTGGTTATATACTTTTTGATATATTTATTTTTCACCTGGAGGTTTGCTTATTGGTTTGATGTGTCCGGTCCCGGTCCTGTGTTTGGGCTCTTCTGGTTCTGCTCTCTCGGTCCTCTCCTCTCTTAAGTATTTGGGAGCGCTCCTCTCCTGCACCGGTCCTCTGTCATGCACCGGTCCTCTCTCATGCACGGGTCCTCTGTCATGCACGGGTCCTCTGTCATGCACGGGTCCTCTCTCCTGCATCGGTCCTCTCTCCTGCATCGTGCCTCTCTCATGCACGGGTCCTCTCTCATGCACGGGTCCTCTCTCATGCACGGGTCCTCTCTCATGCATGGGTCCTCTCTCATGCATCGGCCCTCTCTCATGCATCGGTCCTCTCTCATGCATCGGTCCTCTCGCCTCCTGTCTACGGTTTGCCATGGATGCCCTCATAGCAGCTGCCATATCCCTGTCCTCCTCCTCTCTGCATGGACAAGAACACATTCACATAAACACTAATGCAACAATACACCAATAAAGTACAAAAGGGGCTGAGAGAACGAGTAGTATTTAACAGTAATAGCTTCTAAAACATATGTAGTTTGAACTGTAACACATTAAAGCACTGATGAGGCCTTCAGAGACTCCAAAGTGCTACATTTCAATACTGAAAATGCAATACAATACAAAAATTTCAGACACTCAGTTGTGACAAGGTCATGTAGCCATTGATCAATCAATGCTATTTTGCTATTTGTTAATCCAGATTAATTTCTCAAAAATTGCATGCTAGCATCCACATCTTTGTCTGTCCTGCAAAGTTTCTGTATGCCGTTTGTGCTTACTTGTGATTCACTGTCATAAACCTCCATCCAATCAATGCAGCATTGTTAATTTAGACTCACCGGGAGTACCTCCAGCTCTTCTGTCCCCCATGAGGTCTTCCTCTTCCTCCTCGTGCCTGACGCATCTCCTCGTAGTCCTCACCTGTCAACATACCTGAGGACAAGCACGTTCTTTTTTTACACATTCATTGCCGTCAAACTAGTCAACCTCTAAACACAAAGATGAGGCCAGTCTCAAAGACACAGAGCAATAACAAGTTCACATACTTTCATTTCTTCTCGGTTGTCTCGAGGTGTAGTTGAACTGAAGGTCGATGTGGCGGTTCTGTCGAGCCTCGGCCCGGTTCTTGCTGTGTTCTGCAGCCTTGTGGGCCTTGTAGTCGATCTCAGAGCGGAATGCATGGGTGAACTGTTCTGTGGCACAGCGGCCCTCCTCACACAGATAGTGACTCTCTCTGAAGTGCTCGCTCAGGTACGGGTAATCACTGCGGATAGCAGGGTTGAAAACAAAAATTTAAACAACTGCCTCAACCTACAGAGCCACAACACTCCAGTGACCAAGCGGGGTTTCTCTGTGTGTGAGAAACAGCTGTAACACACCTGTAATATTCCTGGGAACCGTCTGCGTCACAGAAATGACAGAAGTAGTGGTCCCTGCGCAAGTGCTTGAGCAGCTCATCGTTGTCAAGGTAACGGTCATCGCAGAACTTGCAGAGCGGGTGCCCTCTGTGACTGGTGTCGTCTGGGTCTCCGTGTGCTCGGTGGCGTGCCAGTTCCTTACGGTTGTACCATTTACGCTCGTGGGAGAAGATCTGGTGGGAGAAGTGAAGTTTAAAGAATCAAGTCTAGACATAACATGTCAGCAAAATGTTCCAAAAAAGTAGTTTTGGCTGTATTTACAAGCCGGTGCTCCAGTGTATGGTGGCAAAGAGTTTAACTTAAACCTAGATTAGTTAACACCAATCTGGTTTGGAATCAACAACACTAGTTATATTCCCTCTCCTCCACTTTGTCTTGAGCTGTCATTTATTTTTTAAGGATCTTAGGGATATTATTATACCATGAAGTGCTGGCATTAGCAAAATGGCATTGTACAAGTGCCCCTTCCAATATTTCTAGAGCATTTCTATTAATTAAAGTGACCATTTTATCAAGAAATCTGATTTTTGGATTGACCTTTGGGAGAACTTTTAATGCAATACTCTCTATCTCCAATTTTGTCTAATGTACACCCTAAATATGCAACTGATTCCTTGGCTGTAACTTATAAGTCACCTAAAACCACTCTGAACCCAGAAGACTTCTTTAGTTTTGCATTTGACCCAAAGAGTATCAATTAAGTTTTGCCAAGTTGGAGAGACAACTTATTTTTTGGTAACCAGATGCAAACTTTGTGAGTTACATTTTTCCATTTCTAATTTATTGTGATGAGAGACTAGGATAACTGAATCATCTGCATAAAGGAACAGATTGTAATCACAGGCTGCCTTCATGTTGTTGAAGTATAGCAGAAAGAAAAGTGGACTTAAAATGCCCCACATTTTAGCGGTTGTGGTCAGACATGGTTTCATTTAAATCCACTGTTTCATCTCTGCCCTCCAGATATGATCTACCCCAGTGAAAAGATGAATTTGACCTACTTAGTGCATCGATTCTGATCAGTGTTAAAAGTTTAAGGGCTGCTTGTGCTAGGGCTGTATCTCTGTGCTATTACCACCAATGACTGAGAAGCCTCTGCATCAGCTGGTTGGGGATGCGTGGTGTTTACCTTGAGATGCTTTGTGCAGAGCTTGCAACAGAAGAGCTCGTGCTGCTTCCTCATGTGATACTCCAGCTCCTCAAACTTGGAGAAGACCTTTGGTTCTGGACAGCAGAGGCACTCTGGCAACAGCAGATGCCTGATACACAATGCACACACAGACAAGAACAGAGAGAAAATTAAATCAACGTGAAGTTAGAGCAAACACATGATAAGAAACAGTCAGGATTAAAACAAAGGAAAATGAGCTCCTGGTGACATAGAGCGAAAGGCAATAATGTTAATAACAATTACAGTAATGATGATTTCAGTTTAGTTGAAAAGAAAGTTAAGGTTACAGCTGTCTTATTTTGGTTATTGGGTGATTTGGGTGATTTGGTTGATAGAGACAAATTCCTGCTGCTATACGTTTGCACATAAAACCAAATGCCCACTCGTAGTCTACATACACACATAAACGTTACCGTGTCAAATAAGGTTTTATATGTGAGAAACAGATGCAGAAGAAGTAAAAACAAGAACACAGCATCGTTCTATCAAGACAACATGAAAGAATTTTCCTATTTCACCTAGCTACTTTTAGCCACACTATTTATAGTAGGTATTTATTTAAATCGTTCTACAACGATTAATTCATTAGGCTACTCCATGCTGAGACGACAAGAGTTGCTTTGCTAAAATTTGCCATCGAAAGAAATCCTGCACTGAAAAAGGAAACATTCGAGTTAAAAAAAGTCTTATTGCCAAAGAAAAATAAAGCACAGGCAATCCAGGCGTCCAATAAAGAATAATTTTGATCATGCATTTAAAATGTCAGTCTTTTCTAAAAAAAAAAGAAATGATGTTATGATGCGTTTCTTAATGACATTCATCTGTGTTTGTTCAGTGACTTGCTGCTTTTCATTTTCACACAGTCAGTTTCTATTCAGTGAAAGTGGCTTTCAGTTTCAATTCACCCCAAGCCTGGAGTTACGCAGACAGCCAAATGTGTCCAGCATTTAACTGGTGGAGACTTTTTAAATATATTAACAGTCTATGAATAAGACAATTATAACTAATAGAAAACAGAGGACAGCAGTACCTGTACTTGGCGTAGATCTTCTCGTTACTGAAATAGATATCATGCTTCTTCTCACAGGGGAACTGCTGGTAGGGCAGAGACGAGAAGGCCTCCCGGTTTTTCACAAACACCACCTGAGTACAAACAAAAAAGTCAGAATGAAACTGCTAAACATCTCATTCCACACGCACTCTTTGAGGAAAGTGAAGGGATAATAGGGCTGTAAGGATCTGTTGGAGTATATCACATTACATTACAGTCATTTAGCAGACGCTTTTATCCAAAGCGACTTACAATAAGTGTATTCAACATAGGTATTCAAGAGAACTACTAGTCACCAGAAGTCATAAGTGCATCGCCTTTCTTAAACAAGCATCTAAGAGCATAAACCAGAGCAAAAGTACAGAAACAAACTAATACCAATACAATAAGTGCAACAAACTAATACGAATACAACAAGTGCAACAAACTAATACGAATACAATAAGTGAAACAAACGAATACAATAAGTGCAACAGACAAACATAATGCAACAAACTAATATGAATACAATAAGTGAAACAAACAAACTGCAACAAATATGAATACAATAAGTGCAACAAACTAATACGAATACAATAATATGAATACAATAAGAGCAACAAACTAATACGAATACAATAAGTGTAACAAACTAATATGAATACAATAAGTGCAACAAACTAATATGAATACAATAAACTAATACAATAAGTGCAACAAACTAATACAATAAGTGCAACAAACTAATATGAATACAATAAGTGCAACAAACTAATAAGTGAATACAATAAGTGTGAATACAATAAGTGCAACAAACTAATACGAATACAATAAGTGAAACAAACTAATACGAATACAATAAGTGCAACAAACTAATACGAATACAATAAGTGCAACAAACTAATACCAATACAATAAGTGCTAAGTGGAAGGCTCAGGGCAGTACTTCTTGAAGAGGTATATATCGTGATGCAGGTTATAAAATAGTGCTTGTAGGTAATAGGGTTTAAATTCTACTCCTGTCACAAAAATCTTATGTAATGTATCCTGTGGAATTATGGGAAAAAAGTCATGTTATGAAACCCAGTCAGTACAGCATGTTTGAGTAATATACACACTTTAAACTCTGCCAATTAAAGCAGAAATACCAACAACAAGCTGTCATTTAACAATGCACATTTCCCTCTTGACTGCTCCCATGAATGTACCTTTTGGAGGGAGTGGTAGGTAGTGAGGCCTTTTATTTAAAGCATCAAGCATACCTTCATCTGAGGGCAGCTGTGTCCACATGGGAGGGCTGACTAGCACACAGACACACCCATTACCTTTAAAATAATGGTTTAGCATTTAGCTAAACACACTGCAGCAACAACTAGGAACCTGGTGACACCTGTGCTAGCAGCTAAATGCATTGACAGCTCATTGAATCACAGCTGAGAGCAGCTAGCACACTGTCAAAGCATTAGCTTAGCCTGCTAATGCTATAGCATGAGCTAACCAAGCTAGGCTAATGACAGCGAGAAAGAAACTAACAATTTCTTTCTATTTTATTTTTTTATTTCTTATTAACACATATAAGAAGTTATCAAACTAATTCTTCTAAAAAAAAAAAATGTCTCATTAAAAAAAAAAAGAAAATGCCGGAAAAATGCGGCCTATTTTTGTGGCTTCATCCCCGAGCCACAGTGGCGGAGGAATACGCACCTTGTCGAGCTCCTCCCGGCAGACGGCGCAGTACTTCTGGTCGCACAACACCCTCATTTTGGTGGAGCAGCGGTAGCACACCGGGTGGTCGCATTTCCCCAACGCGAAGATGTCGACCTCCTGGCAGCACAGGACGCAGTGCCTCTCTGTGTCTTTGGTCGGGGTTGTTGTAGCCATGTCGGTGGGGTAGAAAAAGGCAACTTCAGTGATGTGTGTTATTAGAGGGAGAGCCGCTGGAGCGCTGACGTAATGACGAGACTCTGAGCTGCGTCCGCCGCGTCACGTGATCTGTCGAGGATCTAGTTTCCGGTCCACGTGTGTGTGTGTGTGTGTGTGTGTGTGTGTGTGTGTGTGTGTGTGTGTGTGTGTGTGTGTGTGTGTGTGTGTGTGTGTGGCAGACAGGAGTCCTGTTGTCATACAAAATATTTTGCAAACATCTTTTAATTAATACAATTTTATATATATATATAAAGTACCAGTCAAAAGTTTGGACACACCCTCTCATTCAATGGTTTTTCTTTATTTTATTTTTTTCTACATTGTAGATTAATATTGAAGACATCCAAACTATGAAGGAACACATATGGAATTATGTGGTAAACAAACAAATGCTCAACAAACCAGAATATGTTTTATATTTTATATTCTTCAAAGTAGTTGAATGAGAAGCTGTGTCCAAACTTTTGACTGGTACTGTATGTCCTGTTGTCATACATATAGTGTAATTTATTGATATATATATAAAATATATAATACTAATATATATACTATTCTTATTCTACAAACAAAAAGTAGAATAAGAATAGTTTGGATGTCTTCAATATTAATCTACAATGTAGAAAAATATACAAAGAAAAATAAAGAAAAACCATTGAATGAGAAGGTGTGTCCAACCTTTGGCTGGTACTATATATATATATATATATAAAATTGTATTAATTAAAAGATGTTTGCAAAATATTTTGTCTGACAACAGGACATATTATAGATGCAGTATACAAATAGGGCAATAACAAAAGAGCCAGGTTTATATCACATTAGTCACAAATAGTATTACATTAACATTCAAGCCTTTTTGTTTGTAGAATAAGAATAGTATATATATTAGTATTATATATTTTATATATATCAATAAATTACACTATATGTATGACAACAGGACATACAGTACCAGTCATAAGTTTGGACACACCTTCTCATTCAACTACTTTGAAGAATCTAAAATATAAAACATATTCTGGTTTGTTGAGCATTTGTTTGTTTACCACATAATTCCATATGTGTTCCTTCATAGTTTGGATGTCTTTAATATTAATCTACAATGTAGAAAAAATAAAAATAAAGAAAAACCATTGAATGAGAAGGTGTGTCCAAACTTTTGACTGGTACTGTATACGCTGGTACATTTCTGGATTTTTATTATGCGAGTTGCAAATATGTTAAGATTAGTATAAGAGACCATTTAATGCTCTATAGTAGTATATGTATATATTTAAATTTTCAAGTTCTTATTTTTAAGATCTTAAGTTGATGCCACGAAGGCTGCAATATCATCTATTATCTTTATTTAATGTTTTATTCTCTTTATTTAATGTTTTATTATCTTTATTTAATGTTTCGTGTTTGTCACAGTAGCGGTTCAGTGATGTAACGTCATGATGTTTTCACGGATGTTTTACTGGACGATGCTCATCCTCCTGTATACCGGTGTGCCGGATTACCGGTGTTTTTCACGGTACCGGTACCGGTGGACGGCCGGCTCAACCTCCTATAGCTAGCATAGCTAGAGGAGGTTGAGCCGCCCGGGAGCTAGAGGAGCCGTCCCGGTAGAATCCCGGTGACCGGGAAATAGGTTCCGGCGATCACCGCGCATTGCATGCCGGGTAGTTTTTTTAATTTTTTTTTTATTATTATTATTTTTAAATTCAATAACTTTATTGAGACATTTGTTCATACATATAAAACACAATATATTTATATATATATATATATATATATATATATATATGTATATATTTAAATTTTCAAGTTCTTATTTTTAAGATCTTAAGTTGATGCCACGAAGGCTGCAATATCATCTATTATCTTTATTTAATGTTTTATTCTCTTTATTTAATGTTTTATTTTCTTTATTTAATGTTTTAATATCTTTATTTAATGTTTTATTCTCTTTATTTAATTTTTCATTCTCTTTATTTAATGTTTCATTTTCTTTATTTAATGTTTTATTTTCTTTATTTAATTTTTCATTATCTTTATTTAATGTTTTATCATCTTTATTTAATTTTTCATTATCTTTATTTAATGTTTTATTAACTTTATTTAATGTTTCATTCTCTTTAATGTTTCATTCTATTTATTTAATGTTTTATTCTCTTTATTTAATGTTTTATTATCTTTATTTGATGTTTTCATTCTCTTTATTTAATGTTTCATTTTCTTTATTTAATGTTTCATTCTCTTTAATTTAATTTTTATTCTCTTTATTTAATGTTTTATTATCTTTATTTGATGTTTTATTCTCTTTATTTAATGTTTCATTTCTTTATTTAATTTTCATTCTCTTATTTAATGTTTTATTCTCTTTATTTAATGTTTCATTTTCTTTATTTAATGTTTTATTTTCTTTATTTAATGTTTTACTTTCTTCATTTAATGTTTTATTCTCTTTATTTAATGTTTCATTCTCTTTATTTAATGTTTTATTCTCTTTATTTAATGTTTCATTCTCTTTATTTAATCTTTTATTCTCTTTATTTAATTTTTAATGTTTTATTTTCTTTATTTAATGTTTTATTATCTTTATTTAATGTTTCGTGTTTGTCACAGTAGCGGTTCAGTGACGTAACGTCATGATGTTTTCACGGATGTTTTACTGGACGGCTCATCCTCCTGTATACCGGTGTGCCGGATTACCGGTGTTTTTCACGGTACCGGTACCGGTGGACCGGCCGGCTCAACCTCCTAGCTAGCAGAGCTAGAGGAGGTTGAGCCGCCGGGAGCTAGAGGAGCCGTCCCGGTAGAATCCCGGTGACCGGGAAATAGGTTCCGGCGATCACCGCGCATTGCATGCCGGGTAGTTTTTTTTTAATTTTTTTTTTTATTATTATTTTTTTAAATTCAATAACTTTATTGAGACATTTGTTCATACATATAAAACACAATATATTTATATATATATATATATATATATATGTATATATTTAAATTTTCAAGTTCTTATTTTTAAGATCTTAAGTTGATGCCACGAAGGCTGCAATATCATCTATTATCTTTATTTAATGTTTTATTCTCTTTATTTAATGTTTTATTTTCTTTATTTAATGTTTTAATATCTTTATTTAATGTTTTATTCTCTTTATTTAATTAATGTTTCATTATCTTTATTTAATGTTTCATTTTCTTTATTTAATGTTTTATTTTCTTTATTTAATTTTTCATTATCTTTATTTAATGTTTTATCATCTTTATTTAATTTTTCATTATCTTTATTTAATGTTTTATTAACTTTATTTAATGTTTCATTCTCTTTAATGTTTCATTCTATTTATTTAATGTTTTATTCTCTTTATTTAATGTTTTATTCTCTTTATTTAATGTTTTATTATCTTTATTTAATGTTTTATTCTCTTTATTTAATGTTTCATTCTCTTTATTTAATGTTTTATTCTCTTTATTTAATGTTTTATTTTCTTTATTTAATGTTTTAATCTCTTTATTTAATTTTTCATTCTCTTTATTTAATGTTTTATTATCTTTATTTAATGTTCCGTGTTTGTCACAGTAGCGGTTCAGTGACGTAACGTCATGATGTTTTCACGGATGTTTTACTGGACGGCTCATCCTCCTGTATACCGGTGTGCCGGATTACCGGTGTTTTTCACGGTACCACGGTGGTGCCGGCTCAACCTCCTATAGCTAGCAGAGCTAGAGGAGGGAGCTGGGAGCTAGAGGAGCCGTCCCGGTAGAATCCCGGTGACCGGGAAATAGGTTCCGGCGATCACCGCGCATTGCATGCCGGGTAGTTTTTTTTTTTATTATTATTATTATTTATTTTTTTTTAAATTCAATAACTTTATTGAGACATTTGTTCATACATATAAAAACATTTAATATATATATATATATATATATATATATATATATGTATATATTTAAATTTTCAAGTTCTTATTTTTAAGATCTTAAGTTGATGCCACGAAGGCTGCAATATCATCTATTATCTTTATTTAATGTTTTATTCTCTTTATTTAATGTTTTATTTTCTTTATTTAATGTTTTAATATCTTTATTTAATGTTTTATTCTCTTTATTTAATTAATGTTTCATTATCTTTATTTAATGTTTCATTTTCTTTATTTAATCTTTTATTCTCTTTATTTAATTTTTCATTATCTTCATTTAATGTTTTATTTTCTTTATTTAATGTTTTAATCTCTTTATTTAATTTTTTTTCTTTATTTAATGTTTCATTCTCTTTATTTAATGTTTCTTTATTTAATGTTCCGTGTTTGTCACAGTAGCGGTTCAGTGACGTAACGTCATGATGTTTTCACGGATGTTTTACTGGACGGCTCATCCTCCTGTATACCGGTGTGCCGGATTACCGGTGTTTTTCGGTACGGTACCGGTGGAGCCGCTCAACCTCCTATAGCTAGCAGAGCTAGAGGAGGTTGAGCCGGGAGCTAGAGGAGCCGTCCCGGTAGAATCCCGGTGACCGGGAAATAGGTTCCGGCGTTCACCGCGCATTGCATGCCGGGTAGTTTTTTATTATTATTTTTATTTTTTTTTTTTTTTAAATTCAATAACTTTATTGAGACATTTGTTCATACATATAAAACACAATATATTTATATATATATATATATATATATGTATATATTTAAATTTTCAAGTTCTTATTTTTAAGATCTTAAGTTGATGCCACGAAGGCTGCAATATCATCTATTATCTTTATTTAATGTTTTATTCTCTTTATTTAATGTTTTATTTTCTTTATTTAATGTTTTAATATCTTTATTTAATGTTTTATTCTCTTTATTTAATTAATGTTTCATTATCTTTATTTAATGTTTCATTTTCTTTATTTAATTTTTCATTATCTTTATTTAATGTTTCATTATCTTTACATTATCTTTATTTAATCTTTTATTCTCTTTATTTAATTTTTCATTCTCTTTATTTAATCTTTTATTTTCTTTATTTAATGTTTTATTCTCTTTATTTAATTAATGTTTCATTTTCTTTATTTAATGTTTCATTCTTTATTTAATCTTTTATTCTCTTTATTTAATGTTTCATTATCTTTATTTAATGTTTTATTTTCTTTATTTAATGTTTCATTATCTTTACATTCTCTTTATTTAATGTTTTATTCTCTTTATTTAATGTTTCATTATCTTTATTTAATGTTTCATTTTCTTTATTTAATTTTTCATTATCTTTATTTAATGTTTCATTATCTTTACATTCTCTTTATTTAATCTTTTATTCTCTTTATTTAATTTTTCATTCTCTTTATTTAATCTTTTATTTTCTTTATTTAATGTTTTATTCTCTGTATTTTTAATGTTTCATTTTCTTTATTTAATGTTTCATTCTCTTCATTTAATGTTTTATTCTCTTTATTTAATGTTTCATTATCTTTATTTAATGTTTTATTTTCTTTATTTAATGTTTCATTATCTTTACATTCTCTTTATTTAATCTTTTATCTTTATTTAATGTTTCATTATCTTTATTTAATGTTTCATTTTCTTTATTTAATGTTTCATTCTCTTCATTTAATGTTTTATTCTCTTTATTTAATTTTTCATTCTCTTTATTTAATCTTTTATTTTCTTTATTTAATGTTTTATTCTCTGTATTTAATTAATGTTTATTTTCTTTATTTAATGTTTCATTCTCTTTATTTAATGTTTTATTCTCTTTATTTAATGTTTCATTCTCTTTATTTAATGTTTCGTGTTTGTCACAGTAGCGGTTTAGTGACGTAACGTGATGATGTTTTCACGGATGTTTCACTGGACGGCTCATCCTCCTGTATACCGGTGTGCCGGATTACCGGTGTTTTTCACGGTACCGGTACCGGTTGAGCCGCCCGGGAGCTAGAGGAGCCGTCCCGGTAGAATCCCGGTGACCGGGAAATAGGTTGCGGCGTTCACCGCGCATTGCAAGCAAAACCGCTTCGAGGTCAGTAAGCACAACCAGAATTAATCCATATATAAAGCGCTCCGGATTATAAGGCGCACTGTCGTTTTTTGAGAAAATTAAAGGCTTTTAAGTGCGCCTTATAGTGCGGAAAATACGGTATTTCAAATGAACACTGCTTTTAATATCTATTATTAAATAGCAATTTTAAATCCCTGATGTTTTCTATGACTTTAAGAGGCATGATGGAAATTAAGCCATGGTCTTTTTTGGTGATTTATTCTTGACAGCTTTTAATTAAGTTTGAGTATTTTGCATTTTAAGTAATTTGAGCAGAAAAGAGAAGTGTCTATTCCCACCCAAGTCAGCTATCTAATACTTAATGCTTCTTTTCACTATTTTTAATCTTCTTTATGTGAACTTCTTTTGGTATCATGTCATTGTTTTTAATTAAGAGTCTTGCTAATTTCTATTGAAATATTTTGCGTAATCTAATCAATTTACTGTTAAAAGTGGCACTCGTTCTTATTTTAATAAGATGTTAATTTAATTTTGTTTATAATTTCCTATGTCCTATTTTCATTCTTTACCAACTTTTCATTTGTTTTACTTGTTTGACTCCTGCATTCAAATTTTTAGTAACAATAAACATGTATTATCAGTAAAATGTGTTAATTTGTTATGTCAATTCAAATGCTTCCACTAGACCATGTATTTTGTTTGTTTTTTACAATTATGTGATCAGTTTTCATTGAGTAATAACTGTGGAATTTTACAAGTGCCCCTTTTACGTGCTTTTTAAAGAGAGTTATGATTCTTTTTCACGAATCATTCCCTACATGTGTGCATGTGTTTTGGGGAAAGTTCAGACTTAGATTGAATTTGTTAGTTTTCTTCAGGTTCTCTTGTTTCTTTACTTAATAACTATAGTGTAATATGTCCAATGTGTATCAATAAGTCTGTTGACTTTGTGTTCTTTGTATTCCAGAGTTGGACCTCGAAGGAGCTCATCTCACATTCAGATGGGCTTCTCAGTCATCGCATAACCGTCCATCAGCTCAGGGTTTTACAGACAAACAAAATCAGTATAATTAGAGGGAGGGGTTTACTTTAAAGTTGTAATGTTTTATTGGTTGGAGTATTAGTAGGATGAGGATGAGATTACCATTAAAGATTCACAGAAATGTTGAAAACTTGATTCACAAGAAAGGGACAGATTCCCAGGAAGTTAAAATCCCCATCATGGGGTCTGTTAGCAGTGATCACTAGAGTCAGTCAGTGCTTTAATGTGGTCAAACGTTCGTCGTTGTGGAGCTCGCTACCGTCTCTTGTAGTGTTTGCTGCTCAGTCCCATGACTCTGAAGGTGAGACTGGCAATATTCTCATAGAGAAGGAACATGAGTGCAGCAGTCAGCACCGTCTGCAGCAGCTTGGCCTCCAGGCCTTTAAACAGACCCAACATGCCGTGCTTCCTATAGATGAAACAGAAGGGGAAAAAAGTGAATAATCACTATCTGAAGGGAATATTTATTAATTTAACAATCTGTCTGCACACACAAAAGCAACAGAAAAAGTGCATATTACGGTTTTGATAATCTACAGAACGTTAAAAAGACAATTTTCAGACTGAAGGCCAATCTGATTTATTCCTCTAATGAATTATTTTAGTTTGACTGTCCAGTTATTTGCCAATGATCAGGATCTGCAATGGTTTATGTGGTAACAAAATAGGCGTAAAGTTTTACATATGATGCATATGAAGTTAAATAAAGACCATGACAGCAAATTGTAAACCAGATGACTAAAGGCAATGTGCTCTCTAGTTCTAACTGGAAACATAAAGTCATGCTGACAAAACATTGTTTTTAGTTACTGAGTCATTTTAAATGACATAAAGGTTTGAAATATGATATGTTCAGCTATGAATGGTTGAACATTTATAGTTTAATTTGTTAATTGTCACCTTGATTGCATGAAAGCAAATTGATTCTAATCTGGAGGGACCAAAACCAGATTTGGAATGCAAGTTTGGACACAGACAAAGTTATTTTACCATATGTCTTAACATTTTATAGCAAATTCTTCGTATTTCAAGTGCAACCAGTCAAATGTAGAATTTAAATTGAGCCATAAGTGTAGACAAAATTAAAATTGAAACCTTACTTGAGAACCTTAAAGTATTATCTGTGTGTGTGTGTGCGTGTGCGTGTGTGTGTGTGTGTGTGTGTGTGTGTGTGTGTACGCACCTGACTCTGTTGACCAGTAGACACTTGATAGCCCTGATGCTGGACAGCAGTTTTGACTCACCCGTTGACTCGCTGAACTGACCAAACTGTAAGGATTCAAAAGAAGAAAAATAACTTGTATGTTTGATTAAAGCATTTTATCAAAACTCTGTGAGGAGGCTTTTAATTATACATTTACATAATAAACCACATGCCTCTCATATTCAAATATGTAGACAAAAACCCACCCTGAGAATGGACTGTATGGTCTGCAGCGGGTACGTAACAATGGTGGCAACCGCTTTGGCAACTGCGCCGATGAGGAAGACCTCGACAGATGAAAGCTTGAAGGGGAAAAAGAAGAAAACATTTTTGTGAAAATTCATATTATTAGAGGAACAGTGGACGCCTAAAGGACTTAGGAGTTGTCTTCTCTGGAGGGTTAACAGGGTTTCAAACGTCCACACTTACCGGTGACGTGAATAAGTGACACTCTCCCCTACTTTACAGTGAGCGTCATGTTATCCTAAACTAAAACATTTATCCACCATTGTTCAGGTTGACCAACAAAATGTCAAAGTGCACGTGGTGTGAAAGCACACATTCAGCCAACGTGTCTGCTTCAACAGTCTTAAGTCACACAAAAATCACGTGAAGAGAATTACTGCATATCCAGTGTCTATCCATCCAGATGATGGGATGAGCTGAAGGAATCTTCTCTCCTCTTATTTTCGTTGGTTAATCACAAGTGCATATGTGTGTTTTTCATTTATTTTAATATCATGATGTGGCACTTATATTTGCCTGCAAAACTACTGTATTATCATTATAATAATAAATGATATTATAAATTATATTCAGGGTAATCAGCGACAGTGTATTTTTGATCATTCTAGCTCTTGTTGAACATATTTTTGGCTTATAGTTGAATGTTTACAATTTTACAATTACGTTTGAAACATGCTCTCATGTTATGTATAGGACATGTTTAACCAATTAGAAGGATCACTGCTGATCATGATTATATTAAGGTCCATGTGCAGAAAAAATATATTAAGTTTTTTTTACTGTCAAATATCAATACTATGTTGGCATCAGTTTAAAATCCCAATTTCAATGCAAATGATTTATTGGCCATTGCAAAAATGTCAAGATCTTTTGTAAAAGTGATGATGATGAATAATAAAAACTGGATATTGTAATTTTCAACTCATACGCTCAAACTTTGTTCCTCATATATTGTCTCCCCGCATCTCGACTTTCAAAAACACTGCTCTGATTTCAGCTTTAATCTTTCATTTCCATCTAATGTCTGTGTTATCCTAATCCCTCGCTGTCCTCTTTCTGTTCTACACTCACCTCTCTGGGAACTCCTCTCCTCAGCTGCCTCTTCAGGCCTTCGTAAATCATGAACTGGATTGCGGGGTTCAGCACCAGCAGCAGCGATGGGAAGGTCCCGTTCCACAGAGCTCCCACGCCCTCATCACGGGTGATCTGAGCAAAGGCATCTGCCAAAAACAAAAAACAAAAAATCAGCCATTACTGAAAAAACTGGAATTACCGCCTCGTGGTTGTATGCCTCCAACAAAGAGCCTTGTCCAAAATGTCGTCACTTCTTCATTTTATCCTATTTGATAAAATAGGATAAACTCTTATTTAAACCATAAGATTGAAATAAGTGTTCCTACTGGGAAGTTGATTTACCCCCCAAAAAATGATCCACTGATTTCCGAATGTGGAAAAGTATTATTGGGCCCCATGGCATCACATGACAGACCAGGAAATAGTCTTTTTACTGTTTGGCAACTATTTACAGTACCAGTCAAAAGTTTGGACACACCTTCTCATTCAACTACTTTGAAGAATATAAAATATAAAACATATTCTGGTTTGTTGAGCATTTGTTTGTTTACCACATAATTCCATATGTGTTCCTTCATAGTTTGGATGTCTTCGATATTAATCTACAATGTAGAAAATAAATAAAAAATAAAAAAATAAAAACCATTGAATGAGAAGGTGTGTCCAAACTTTTGACTGGTACTGTACTTATATAAAAATTCCCTTCCAGGTATTCCTTAGAGACCACATTCACAAAAATGGATCGGACAGACAGACAATCCCAAAAATAAAATGACATGACCCTTTACCCATAATGCCAGAGTAGTTGGTAGGCCGAATATCTGCATTGCGAAACTTGGAACCCTGAAGCTTCAGCCTGGTGTTGACCACCCACAGAGGAGTGGTAAGAAGAACGTTTATGACACCTAAAGACAAGAAGGCAGATGAAAATCATGAAGAAATGGACGTGGACTCATGGAGGAGATTGGATTGACTTTCTTGTCCTGAGTCACTACAACAAGGCTTTTATGATAAACGTGGACCCTCTTACCTGCAGCAATGCCTATGATTAAGTCACTGCTCGGAGCCGACTGCTTTCCCTTCAGCCAGCGAGCCTTCAGGCTGTGGAAGCAGTAGAAGTAAACAAAGTTGGAGCAGCACAGGCTGCAGATGACGGGGAACCAGCCTCTGTAAATGGCTAATCTGCAGGAGGGACAGCAAACACAGCAACATGCCTTAAAACCATTCAATCGTTTCTTTGCATTTTTTCCAGTTAGGCTGGGAATGTGTAAGAGGGTTCTGATGTGTGTGTACCTGAACTATATTAAGTAATAAAGCTAACTTGGTTTTTTTGCACTCACAGTCCTTCTTCTTTGATGATATCTGCCAGAATGGCTGGAGTTGATTTGGCCCTCCTATTTTCATCCACTGAACACAAACAAAACACAACTTGTTTTTAATAACAACATTTCTTAGATAACTAGAATTAATGTAAATAAGACTGCACAGCTTATGTTTTCATACCTTGTAGCCTCAGTCTGGCAGTATCAAGAGGGAAGAATACTGTCATGGCAGTCACACTTCCCTATAATCAGTTTTCAGGGAAGAGATATAGTGCCTTTTAGTTTAATATGGAAGGAATCTTACACCAAACTCCATTGAAAAATCTAACAATTTTATGAATGTATAGCACAAAACACGCCTTTAGTTTGAAGACACTGAATTTTCTGCATAACCATGAATCACTCTTCAATTTGGCATATGTATTGCCATCAATTGCCAAATGGAAAGGTTGGTGCAAACATTTAAAAATATACATATCTTAGTCAATTTAATGAATTTAATGTCTCTCTCACGTCCAAAACAACTTTCAGTGGAGTTTTGAGTAAAGATGTAAAACATACAAGCTATACAACCATATATACTGACATTACACACTGAATTATAGAAATGAATAGTGAAAGTAAAGCTAACTTACCATTGCTCCTGAGACAGCATGAACCAAACCCTCATACGATAAAACAGCGAAGCTCATTTTGAATTTATTCGTTTATTTTTATTCTTCCAACCTTCTGCTCGACTAAAATAAACCCATTGTGCACTTTTTAAAGACCCTGTTAGTGAGATAAAACAGCTGTTGTGTCCTCGCTGTTTGCAGTGCGTCGCTTCCTAGTGGCTGACTTTAAGACCTTTATTTAGTAAACACAGATGCATCGTGGGTAATGTAGTACTCGTCATTCTGCAGCTTAGAGGTTAGTTTAAACCTATCAGAAGAGTGTATTCCTTGTTCATTTGCCTTTTAGGGAATATTTGCAGGCTCAACATAAGCAGGGATTCATGAATAATGTCCTAATAGAAGATGGATGTACTAATTATATTGTTCTGCTATGACTTTCTGCATTAAACTAATATTTGTGTTATTAATAAGGATGCTGTTCAAGTTACTTTCACCCTCTAAAAACATTTACATTTACAGTACCAGTCAAAAGTTTGGACACACCTTCTCATTCAATGCTGCTTTGAAGAATCAAAAATATAAAACATATTCTGGTTTGTTGAGCATTTGTTTGTTTACCACATAATTCCAGATGTGTTCCTTCATAGTTTGGATGTCTTCAATATTAATCTACAATGGAGAAAAAAATAAAAATAAAGAAAAACCATTGAATGAGAAGGTGTGTCCAAACTTTTGACTGGTACTGTACGTATGAACAAGAACACTGTCATCAGTACTGTTGTAAAACAGATGCACTGTTCACTTCAATTTTGCTTCATAGTAATCCACTAACAAAGTACAATTTGATTTTCATTGTTTGTAATTTGTATAAAGTAACTTTTACCCTGCATCTTCATTTGTGCTTTAGATCTTCTTCCCTTTGTCGTATTATACATATATATTTGAGTCAAAAGTCTGCTATTTAATTTATAGAATTACAAAAAAGAAGCAGCCTGTTATAACCAAGAAACTCCATTCATGAATCTGTTTCCTTCTTTTGCACTATTGACTTCCGGTGTGATCTAAAGTTAATGAAGAGATGTTATTGGTAAAGACGCTGTTATGCATTTGCAGAGGGCTAAGACACTGTCGATGACACAGTGGTCGCCTCAGGGTGCTGCAACAGAACAGGAGGACATAAACCCTGTAATGCTGGATTGAAACTGCACAGGTATGCCACCGGAATAAATATGAGCTGTATGGTGTTGCTGCGTTATGCTATGTGCAGCAACAGGCAGCAGGAAGTGTGTGCGTGGCCTCAGAGCTTCACAAATCAAATGTAGGCAGTTGCATTTGTAGTGCAATTGACCGAAAACGTAATGATGTAAAGACAGGGCTGAATTCTTGTTCAATGATTTATTTAGCTTTTTATATTAGAACCGGACGAAGATGAATTTGTAGACATTTGTTGTTACTTTGACATAAACCTTTTTATATGTCGGAAACACTTTAATTCAAAGCAGTAAAATAATGAACGAAACAAAGTGCACAGAGACATACTATGTAGTATGCTATATGCTTTTACAGAGGATTCCATGCATGTTACAGCCATTAAGTGTATGCAATAACACACAAAGTTACCAGCATTTGGACATGGACAAAAAACAATTGCTGCTGCTCAGGCTCTTCTATCAGAGTTAAGTCATATGACTTTATACCGAAGTCAAATTCTTACACTTTTGAGGGGGGGGAATGTGTTAAAAACAAAACAAAACATGCATCAATCAAACCCCTCAGTTATTAACATGAACTTGAGAAAGGCACTTGTTATTCAGCTACTTAATTGTAAAAGAGAGCAGCAGCTTACACACATCTCTTCTAAAATCCTGTTTATGACTGGTTTTGTGGGGGGGTTGAGGTACTGGTTCACTTCTGTCTATTCAACATAAATGCAACACAGGTGGTGAGTGAGATGGAGCATGTTCGCTCAACGTGATCTTCATTAGTAAACAGCTAAAATAAGTTAAAAATACATAATAATAAATCAGTCTCCAGCCCATTCGCTCAGCCACTCCTGACACTGCCTCCTCTGCTCCTCACTCTCCTCCTCTATCCTCTTTTCCCGGCGTCCTTTCTTCCTCTCCTCCTCCTTTCTCGCCCTCTCTCTCTTCTCCTCTTTGATCTTCCTGTCCTCCTCCACCCTGCGCTCCAGCAGAGCCTCCACGGTGGCCGCCAGAGTCCGTAACGAGCGCTGCGGGAGCCACTTGGGATCCGCCGTGGGGAGAAAGGGGTCTCCAGCGGCGACGAGCAAGGGCTCAGGTTCCAGGGGAATGTGGAGGAAGTGGGCGTGCAGCATCATGCGGTAGGGGGCGTCGTCCGCTCCCGAGCTGTAGGTGAAGTCCCCGACGATGGGGTGGCCTATGGCGCTGCAGTGGACCCTTAACTGGTGTGTTCGGCCTGGAGGGGAAAAGAGGTGGTTAGGAGCCAGAAAGACTTTTCACAGCAGAGTCAGAGCTTTTTCATTAAAACACACAAGGTACTCAAGGTCAAGAAAAATCCATCTCTTTAGTCCTAGTTTTATATTTGGCATTAAAAGGATGGTGTTGTGGTTGGAGTTAGCCGTGTTCAACACATTTAAACCCAGGTAGTCCAAGTTTACAGTGGTTAAAATTCCCCAGAATAAAAACAGGACAATCAACAAAGCTACCGAACTCCCTCTGATGGTAAAACAGTGTCAAATTCATACATGAGACCTTTGGGAATGTAAACTTTCTCTAGAACAGTCCAGATGTGTTTCTATTAAGGTTTAAAGATGACATTTGTCATTAGGCTTATATGAAAAGAAGCAGATGAGTTGTTTTTACCAGTGAGCGGCTGCAGCAGCACCTTGGTGACAGGGTCTCCATCATACAAGCCGTACTCCAACACTGTCAGCTCAGTTTGGCAGGGCTTTGGGTTTTCACAACCTGACGACAGAAGGAAGGGGCCAGATCAGAAAGAAAATAAAGTTAATGGTTCAATCATTCCAAACATGCATAAAGAGATTGAACAATTTATTTCAACACTACTAGTCCTCTTAAACTCTGTGTGTGAATATTTATTTTGTTTCTAATTCTATGTGTATGTTTTTACGTTATGTGTACTGTGTGGACAAAACTTCCTGCTCAAAATTAAGGGTTTCCAGTCCAGAATTTCAAAATGTACAATAAAAACACACACCTTCTGTTCCCTCAATACACATCATGTGTGTTTTTCCCTCTGAGGAGTTTTTGCCAATAGAGAAGTCCAAGGTTTGTGTCTCTTCTTCCACCGCGCCACGAACCTGGGAATCAACAATTTATTTTCCTACATTTTAGTCACACGTAAAAGAGAAAACTATTAATAATGCAGTGTCACAGACAGAGAGACATTTGGTTATAACTCTATTGTGTGCATGTGTGTCAGCTGTGATTGTGTTTCGTACCAGGGCGAGGTAGGCTTTGGTGACGGTGCGGTCCTTGAAGCAGCGGTAAGCTCGGCCGGCTGCAGCCTTATTCAGGGCGACACAAAGAGCCCCACTGGTGGAGAAATCCAACTGATGACAGAACCTTTTGGGGGAAGAGAGAAACATGATGAGACCATTACTCTTTATGAGCATGATGCATGTGACCTTATGCAGTTATCATTTGTGTGATTTTTACCTGAAGCCGTAGTAGGTGCTTGGGTCTGCCAGCTGAGGGAAGCGGTGCCGGAGTTGCGACTGCACGGTGTGTTTCTCGTACCACATCTTGCTGTCGATGCGGATGTCCCAGTGCTTGTCCACCACGATGTAGTCATCGCTCTGGTGCAGCACATGGAGGCTCTCCAGGCTGGCAGACTCCGTGGTCATCATTGTGTGCAGCGTTTAACTCACACAACTCATCCGGCCCTGCAGGATAAGATGGATGTCTTGATATTTCACTGTATTTCAATGCAACAAGTATTAAGAACTTTTGTTTACAGTAGAAAACTACAACTTCAAAACTATTAAAAGCAAAAGTATTATAAGCTAAATGTGCTTCAAGTATTTATTATGGAGAATGCCCCCCTTTCATTCTGATATATTATTGCTTTCATATTACTGTTGTCTTGATGTGAAGGCAGCTTTCACTTTGTGACATGGCACTTATTTAAATTATGTCATAGACTATATATACTGGATATGTTACCCTGAAACTATGATACATATTTTATAAAATCTATCCCCTTTAACATACAGAGAAGAATACAATGAAAACACTCAAATAAAATACAAGTACCTAGATTTTTTAAGTATAGTACTTGAATAAATGTAGTAACCAATGGAATTAGGCAGTGCAACAAGTATTAGGAACTTCTGTTTAGAGTACAAAACTACAACTTTAAAACTATTAAAAGCAAAAGTATTATAAGCTAAATGTGCTTGCAGTAAATCAAGTATTTATAATATCATTCTGATATATTATTGCTTTCATATTACTGATGTCTTGATGTGAAGGCAGCTTTTCCCTTTGTGACATGGCACTTATTTAAATTATGTCATAGACTATATATACTGGATATGTTACCCTGAAACTATGATACATATTATATAAACTAATCATATTAATTGCAAAGTAACAAGAATAAAACAGGGGTATCTGTCAGTGGAGTTAAGCCCCTTTAACATACAGAGAAGAAGAATACAATGAAAGCATGCTAAGGAAAACATGTGCTAGCTGCTGTATGCTAACACCAAAAGCTAACTGTCTACGTCATAATACTGCGACTGTCTGCACAACTTACCTCTAATAACCAGTCAACAATAATATGTGGTACATTTTTCCGACATAGTGAATGTTAAAGTACATCTATCAGGAAACACTGATGTAAACAAAAAGTTCTTCTTCGTCTGCGTTTATTAAGGCTGATAACGGAAACCAGTGTGAACAGCGCCATCTACTGGTCTGGATATGAGTAGCATCATGGCTCTGTGTGAATTATGGATTATTTTGCTCAGTTAATGATGCAGATTTGAGTAGGCTATGTGTTTTTTAATGTAGAAAGTTAATAAGTAATTCAGGAGGACCCTTTCTTTTGTCAGTTTTTGTCTAGGAGTTTCCTGTGGTTAATAATAATAATAATAATAATAATAATAATAATAATAATAATAATAATAATAATAATAATAATAATAATCTTTATTTATATAGCACATTTCATACAGACTAAGTAGCTCAAATTGCTGTACATTTAAAAAAAATAAAAGTAAAAGATAAAAATAGATAAGATAAATAAATAAAAAATAGTAACAGAATAGCAAGTTTGTACAGAGCAACAACAACAGGAAATTTCAGCATATCAATAAAACAGAAAAACATATTACATTTAAAAATTGTATATACAGTACCAGTCAAAAGTTTGGACACACCTTCTCATTCAATGTTTTTTCTTTATTTTTATTTTATTTTTTTCAACATTGAAGACATCCAAACTATGAAGGAACATGAATTATGTGGTAAACAAACAAATGCTCAACAAACTTTTGACTGGTACTGTACATAGACGTGAATGAGTACATAAAAGATCAATTGAGGGATAGTTTTGGGACTATGTGGAGGGCACCTAAGCGCTGTTATTGAAGAATGCTTGGCGAAATAGATGTGTTTTTAGCTGAAGCTTGAAAGTGTCAACTGAGGATGCCTCTCTGATGTTTTTGGGGAGGCTGTTTGGGAGCATATGTGAAAAAGGCTGAATCTCCAATTTTCCTTTTGAGAGGTTTTGAGGAACTAGGAAACCAGCAGTGGAGGATCTTGTTCTCTAACTTTTTACCCCATGACCCCTTAGAATAAAGCAATGCTCATCACAACTTTCACATGTCAAAGTGAGGTGGGCATTTTTCCACATAAAGTAATTTTTCCTTCTCAGATTCAGAGAAAAAAAATCTTGTGACTCATTAAGGTCCCGACCCTCATGCTGGGAACTGCTGTAAATGGTTCCTTCCGGAGTCCAAAGACGTGCAGGTTAGGTGAAGTGGAAACTATAGGGTTATACATGTTATTGTAGAAAAAGCACAGGTTTTTCTACAACATTATTGCGATACCCATTTGCAGGGCCCTGGTATTTTGCATGCTTATTCATAGGGACATGGACGGAGCAATCAATAATGTCATTAGTTTTAGTTGAGTTGCTGTGAGAAAGACACACTGACTCTAACTGTGAATGTGTTTATCTAGCTTGACATCACATACAGAAAGGCAGAAAATTGAATCAAATTTTAAATAAAATACATTTTTAATGGCCACATTATGGATTACATCAATGCTATTGAACATACAATATAGGGTTTCATTTTTTGATACATCTGATAATGTTTATTGCATTTGTTTAATTTGCTTCTGCTCCGTCAGTGAGCATTGTTCCAGGTCACTCGCATGACGTCCATAATCCCTCACCTCTGCCTCACCTCCACACTTTCATCTGGCAGAGGTCACTGGATCTGATGACGCATTCCATCCGGTGTTGTGATCATGTGGAGTCTGAGATAATGAAATGCTGCTGTTTTCTGTTTTGTTCGTGTATTTTGTGCCACAGTGCCTAGACCTTAAACTGATAAACTATTGTTATATAGAAAGTTTACTCGTAGGTACTTTGAGGGTATAAAGAAATGAATGTGGTAAAACAAGAATTGACATTATAAGAAATTGTAACTAAATCATTATTTATCATCTATCATTTAAATCCAAGGCATATTTAAACTTTTTGTTGCACTACTGTTTTTAATGGGTTTGTGTTAAAGATATGTTGTGGCTATATGGATCCATATTTTCATCCATATAACACTAATCATTTCTCAATGCTGTGACGTCCTCGCAGCTCAAAGCTGACATATACAGGAACATTTAAGTGCTGATTGATTGGAACAAACTGTGCCTGACATATGCTGGTCCAATAAAGCACAGATCCTTCTATTAAATAATCCCTCAACACAGAAGGTATGAATTTGTTTTCAGTTAAGAAGATCAAGAATTATTATATAATTGGAATTTCAACTAATCTGTCTGTGTTTGTGTGTGTGTGTGTGTGTGTGTGTGTGTGTGTGTGTGTGTGTGTGTGTGTGTGTGTGTGTGTGTGTGTGTGTGTGTGTGTGTGTGTGTGTTTGTGCACCATGGCAAAAAAGCATCTCTCACACATACACACACACACACACACACACACACACACACACACACACACACACACACACACACACACACACAAAGAGGTGCATGACTATATAATTTCAGTGGACATCAGAAACATTTCATTCAGATAACAGAAGACAAAGAGGAGCGAGGCGTCGCTGACAGACGTAAAAGACATTGATGATGATCTCTTTCAACAACAAGGATCTATTATTTTCCCTTGATCCAAAACTTAATTATCTTTTCCTCTTATAACTTTAAAATCCTAACTATTTTCTTGGAATATTGCCAGATTCATCTTTTGTTTTGGGCTTTGTGAATGAAAACCTGCCTGGATGTTGCATTGCTCTGGATTTAGCTGACTCCATGTTGTCCAAGGTGACTTTCTCTATCTGGGAGTTATCCTTCATGCTCTTTGGATAAACAATACCAGCTGTGTCTCACATCTGTTTCCTCCACAGGTTTGCTTATTCGTGCAGTCTGAATACAGTCTTTTCTCCCATTTTGTGGAGAAAAACACCACCTAAATTGATTATTGAAAGTGAAGGCGTGACATTTTAAACTGTGGACAAACTCTTCTGGCCTTTTCCCTTCTGGAATTTATTTCTGCCTCACCATTGTTGTTCTTTGCAAACTATGGAGAACAAGTCATTTCTGCAGGCTCGCTGTGAGGAGCCCATAATGACAACGGACTGGGGCATCCCTCTGCTGGTGGCTCTGCTGATTCTGGCTCTGATCTACGCCTTCCTCTACCTGCCGGCTACCGCCCAGAGAGCCCTGCTGGAGCAGGCGCTCCGCAGCAACAACACAACCATTGCAGAGACCACTGCCGGGTTCACGGATGAGTAGATTCTGCTCTCAGTTTAGTTTTAACTATCCTGCAGGACAAAATGACGATATGAAGCAGAATCTGCAAAACTAAACTTTAATCCAACACACTTTGGATAACTTGCCCTCCCAAAACCATCATCATACGTTCAGCATTTTCAGCTACTCTTCATAAACTACAACTGAATGAATGGCGTCAATGGACAAATGTATTGGAACTATAAATGTCGTTAAAAGTAAGTTGACAAAGTGTTGTATTTGGGCAGTTCTATTAGTGCTTTTAATCGCTGTTAATTGCTGTATTTCTTTTTTTCATTAGTTCAAAGTTTGGAGTTTTGTCTTCTTGGCATTTAACAGGATTTACATAAGACATCCATAAGACATGTCTTCATTGCCAAGCATGTTAAAATGATCATCAAGGACATTTATGTGTGTAATATTTGACTTACAGTACCAGTCAAAAGTTTGGACACACCTTCTCATTCAATGGTTTTTCTTTATTTAAAAAAATTAAAAAATCAACATTGTAGATTAATATTGAAGACATCCAAACTATGAAGGAACACATATGGAATTATGTGGTAAACAAACAAATGCTCAACAAACCAGAATATGTTTTATATTTTAGATTCTTCAAAGTAGCTGAATGAGAAGGTGTGTCCAAACTTTTGACTGGTACTGTATACTAGTTAAAGGTATTATATTTAACATTTCCATAATAAAATGTCTTAAAACTACTAGACTTGTGCTATATATTTTATTGAGTTGTGAACTAACATTATCCCAAATGTTTCCAACAATGGTCAACCCCAGAGAAAACATTGTAAATGTATTAAAGGTGATGTAATGTTTCATTTGGCTTCATGTCAGTGGGGTCATGTCCCCTTTACAATGTCTATTTGCTCTGACTTCAAGGGAAACATGGGCCACACCAGATGACACATTGTCATCAAAGTCCCGCTTTTGTTTTCTTTTTGACTCAGAGACTCCTTGCGGACCAAATACTACATAATGAGCATTTAAATATAGAATCACGTGGTCATATTTTAGACCGACTGAATCATGTCATATAATAAAAAATCTGTTCATTAAATAACTAAAACAAGAACTGCCCTTTTTGATTCTCAAAGGAATAGTTTTACATTTTGGTAATTACATTTATTCGCTTTCTTGCAGAGAGTTAGTTGAGGAGTTTGATACCACTCTCATATCTGTGTGATAAATGTATACTGAGAGCAGATGGTTAGCTTTGCACAAAGACTGGAAAGTGTGCCAAATTATTTATTGACCAAGGGAAGTAAGTAGTTCTTGCAAAGAAATAGTCCTTCAATGAGTTCAAAACAGTAAATGGAGCTTTAGGGATGTTGATAGGTGGATTGTAAGCTTCAGAGGGAGCTGGGCTAGCTGCGGTCTCTTGACTGAAGCTGAATAATCAACTTACAAACATAACAGTGGTTTCTATTTTCTCATCTACCAAGCGTCAAGAAATTGAATAAGCACTTCTACTGCTTTGTGTGCATGCATGAGGAATATTTGAAAAGAGACCTCTCACTGGTTATTTGAATTGCCTTTATTAAAAGATACAGGATACTAGACTTGACACCGATATTTGACGATGCAGCACTTGATGGTTACAGGCTGGGCGTTAAACACAGACAAATGTTTCCAGCTGTATTTGCCTTTAAAAATATCCCTGTAAATACTGTATCTGCAGTATATGGCAACCATTGACATCTGGATATTGCGTCAGTATCTTTTTTTCATTTTTTTAAATCACATTAAATTTTACAATAAAGTCGTAAAAAAAGGAAGAGAGAATCTTGCTAAACCATGCAACAACCAACAAGCCAACATTTACAGTTAGTCTTAGATCACAACGAGTTCAAGTTCAATGTTCAATATGTTCAGCAACAATGACAATATCATATCCAAAGACTTAACACAATAATGATATTTCTTATTTCTATTAAGGGGAATTCATTCCTCCCTTGATTTACTTCTCAGTATTCTTTCAGCTACCATCTTAAAATGTTTAATTAACGCTCAAAGCGGAATTGTATTCACATCTTGTGTCCTTGTTATATGAGAGAAGTTTAGGAAGGGCACACTTTGTTCATTTTAAATGAATGAATTGTATCAAATTATTAAAGGACATACATGCATCTCTTTCTACAATATGCACAGTTCGGTTACAGTCTTTAAACGGTCTTTCAAAACGTTTCACAAAGACTCGAGAAAACTGCTGCTTTGAAAAGACAATATTTGGATAATTAGAGCATAATCTTGTCATATGAAATAAAAAAAAAACGTTCCTTCACTTCTTGTAGAAATTATGATGTGTATTATCACGCAGTTTTTTTCTTTCCTTACCAAATAATCTAGACAACTGGATTTTGCCACTCGTATTTTTTTATTTTGCCTCTATTCTGGGGTCGGTTTTGCTCTAAGGTTTAGAACTACATTACAAAAAAATATATAAAGCCTAAAAGGAAGCAAACTGGAATTATAATGTTAATTTAAAATATGCAGAGTTAGCTTGTAGCAGTTCCTGTTACTGTTGATGTACATCTGTCACTGCATCACTTTGATACTAAAGAAAACAACAACGATGTTTTTTGAAACCATCAGAGACAATGATGACCCCGGGAACCTTTAAGTCCCAATGAATCTAAAAAATAAGTGGATTATGTCTTAAGAGAGTTATTTGTTATTCATGCATTTTGATGCAAACAGTGTCAATCAGGTGCTCGGGCCACAAATACGATCCACGCAAGTACAGCTTTGCGATTGCTTTGCGTAAAGATATTTACATGATACACTGCAATGCGTGAAACCGATCTTCCGTAGCTCGAAGCCTCTGCCTACTTGCGTGGATCGTGTTTGTTCCGTCAAGGTTTTAAGGCCTGCATGAAGCTGCATGTCACAAAGCATCTTTGCCTCATGTCACCACCTGTATAACTGTTATTGGTGAACATTTCAACAAATGTTTCGATGTGTTAATCCAGAATAATTCCTATTGAACATCCAAATGCAGAGTATTTACATATTTCTTCTCTTCTATTTGGGGACAGATATTGAATATTTGCAATTATGTTTGTATGTGTGTAGGCCTGTATATTGTATTTCCCTTTATGCCACAAGCTGACTTTTGCAGACCCCCCTCCAGTGCTGCCATATGGAGGCAAGGTGGGAAGAAGGACACTGAGAGTTAAAGGAAAAGGACACTTGTCATCCCAAAAGCTTCCTCATGTGAACAACTCTGGACGGATGTGATTCAGATGTAGAAGAATCTGGAAGAAGAATATGAATGCATTGACAGAAGGCAGAGAGAGGGGCGATTCTTTTCTCTAAAAGTTCCCGTAAGGACACCTGCAATCGAAAAGACAAGGAAGAAAAAAGAAGAAGAGGAGACTAAGGAAGAAGAGGAGAAGAAGTAGTGCATCCTGTCTCCAGCCATTGCAAGGCTTCTCTCACAGGACAAGATGGGGGAGGGTGAAAGGGGGAGGAAAAGAGGTGGAGGGGGAGAACAGGAGTGAAAGACGGGAAGAGCAGCATCATCATCTCTCGCCCTCTATTCGTTCCAGTCCTTTTTGAGGTCGAGGTTCCACTCCCAGTCCAAGTAGGTGTTCTTGTCGTCGTCGGTGAAGTGGGACTTGACCTTATAGTGGCCTCGTGACATCACGCCTCTGGGGACCTCGTCGACCGGGCAGAGAAACTCGTGCTCCTCCTCCTTTGGGCAGTAACTTCCCACCATGTGCGACACCTTTTCCACTGCAGGAAGACACAAGATGGACACTTAGGGAATAATCTCTGCTTGAGTCTACAAATCCTTCTCACACTGCAAACAAACAAAAAAAAAAAGCTGTTTATCAAATTTCTTAATACTTAAATTTTAGTGAGCTTTGAAGGTCTGACTGTAGTACAGAAAAGAAGGTGGGAAAACATATTACAATACGTATCAATATGAATAGTAAAGAATAGGATAGTTTTAGCATATTGTTTGCATTTGATGCAAAGATGTTATAAGATTTGTTTTGCATTGCAAATCGAGCTGGTATTGATTTTGTTTGCAATTACTGTCCGTCCACCTTCGTTATCTGCACTTATGTATATCAGCAGAAGTAATAAAGTATATCTTTCCTGTTCCAGTTAAGTTTTCTTTTTCTTTTTCTATTTTAGCTAATTCTCTTTTTATTTCATCCCTATATATAATGAATGTATTTCAATGTTTTTAATTTCCAATGCCAATCTCTGCTAGATTAAACACAAATAAAAATAATATTTAAAAAAAACTAAAATTTGTTATGTTTTTGCAGAAAAAAACACATCACTATGCTACATCAGCATAGTTGAATTAAAAATGCAACTAAACATATACCATATTTAGTCAAGCAGTAGGCCATAAATTACAAATATTAACTCTGATTGATGTATAGCTATGGGTTTTTGTCACTTTATGATCAGCATCATTGAGGAAACCAGATGGGTAGTCTTGTTTATATGAAGTCTTAACAAGGTGACTGAATTGACCTTACCTGTAATTCCTTTTCTGGAGGTCACATGATGGTACCGCAGGCCAGCAACGATTTCTCTGTTCACCTGCACACACACATCAGAGTTCAGAATATTGATTTCCATAAATGTTTTAGTGCTCCGAGTAAAGCTGCATTAAAAAGACAGCAGTGATGTCATCTGTCCAGCAGGCGTCCTCACAGCAGGGAGAAGTCAGTCACTCTCTGAGCTGTTGTTACAAATACATTACTATCAAATCACTTATAGCCTAAAAACATGATTAACTGTGCAGTAACTCTTTAATCCTGAAGGGAGCATGAATGTGCATATTCACAGCAATCCATCCAGTAGTTTGAGACATTTAACTAAAAACTATAAATGTGAACCTCTTGGTGGCGCTAGATGAAAATAAATAAATATCTCTACCAAATTTAATGGAGATCAATGCGTTAGTTATAATAGAGATATTTCAGTAAAAGCCAAACACATCAATCTACTGGTGACACAAGAGGAAAAGTCAGGGGATCACTAAAGTCAGTGGGCTTCATCCTCTGGGGACCGTGAATGTCTGTACAACATTGAATCTCAATCCATCCAATAGTTGCTGAGATATTTCAGTATTGATCAAAGGATAGACTGACCAACTGACATTGTCATCAGTCATCTCGCTCACATGGCTAACAATAATATCAGAGAAATGTAAAAGTAACGACTTTTTCATTTTAGAAATCCAGAGCGTAATCACTAGTCAGACTCGATAAACTAACTTGCAATTAAAGACAGAAAGTTGCCTCTCTAGTATTTTTCCTTAATGGCACTATAAATGAATCAGCACTGAAAAATCATTAAATATGATAATGGTCTCATTTGATATTGTGGTTTGATCGTTAAGTACATGGTGGCTGAATCAGCACGGTCTCCTATCACTTAATCACTTACTGTAAATACCTGATTATCTGTTGGTTCATTCCATCCAAACATAAAGTGATCCATGCATGTTGTAATGTTGAGGTTGTCAAAATAAGATTTTCACATGAGAAATAAAAATCATAATAACATACTGGATAATTTATACAATTTCATTTTTTTCCTTACTCAAAGATAGAAGGCCTAGTAGGCCACATTCTGTTATAAGGCGGTGTCAGATAAAGATCAGGCTACACAAATACTATTAGTAATTTATAGTATTTATAGAATTAGATCATAGTTGTGACTGTGAAATATAATTGTTTCAAACATTTTCAATAATTCAAAAGTAAAATTCATCGAGACGTCATCACTTTATTTGGATTGATAAAACTGACGAGTTATAATCATTAAAGAAAGTTGTAGCCTGTTGTAGTCTGTAAAAACAGACTAACTAATTTTAAATGCTGAATCACTTTTTTGAAATTGAGAATTTGGTCCGAATTCAGCTTTTCTTAGATAGTAGTGGGGCTTCAAGGAAAAAAAGCTTTGGAACCACTGATGTGGAGTAAACGTCTCCATCCTTAATCTACCTCTGTTGCTGCATCGATCCATCTTACCTTGAAGTGAATCATCAGTCTGAACGTCACTCCTTCCTTTAGGGAGAGGGTCTCCTTCAGAGTGCTCAGGTCTCCTGAACAAACAACAACCACAGGACATCACTCACGGTCAACATGACTCACTCTGGATGATATCACCTGCTGCAGCATCTCAAAATGACTCAGTGCATGATCACACTGCTGCTGATTTACACATATTTAAAGCAGCATTGTGTTAGAATAACCATCTGGACAAATTGACCATCTTTACCCTTGAATATGTATTTTTATAAAACATTTAATAATCCTTTTTATAGTTCATTTTCCCATTTTTTTCCAAACTTTATAGATTTAATTTTCAAGCAAAAAGACATAGGAGTGGCATGTTGAGCTTTAATTCAAATTTTGAATAGATTTACAATCATAACAAATAAGAGAAAAAAGGAACTTGAATGGCCAAAAGAAACAAAACTGAAATATGTTTTTAGAAAACAAAATAAGGGATTTTGAAACCAACAAGGAATAAAAAGTTGCATAGTAAATTCAAATAAACTAACTTAAATAAAGAATAAAGCATGAAAGTTTGTCGTTCTTGGAAGCTGTTAATAAGTCTTAGTTAGGTTAAATACAATAGCAGATGTATGTATGTACATGTATGTAATATGGTTCACTGCAGGTTAAGATAATTAATATACACACTTAGGTCAGAGGATTTTGAGCATTTTACTCTCATTGTGTGAGCTAAATAAGAAGAATCTAAGTCATAAAGTTGGGATGCCTTCTGCATATATACATAAGAGTTATTATTAAAAAACAGAATGGCTTCTTTGTTCAATACAACAGTCTTTGTCTTGCTGTTGGGTTGAAAGGGTTCATATTGAAGGGAGGAAAGTACCCTGGACCATTGTGAAAAAAAAGCACACAGCAATCAGAAATGCATCCACCATCTAATCACTTTATATCTCAATTTAAAACCCGACCAGCAGATCTGAGTGCCTCCTAATGGATGGAGAGAAACAAGGGAAGGAGGGGAGGAGAGGAGATGTGAGGAGAGATAAAGGGAATGGGCTGAATAAAAAAACAGACAGCAGTGACAGGTTGAGAAAGAGAGGAAGAAGACAGCCAAGCAAAGAAGAGGAAGTGACCTATAGATAACACACATTAACAGAATATATAGTACATTGCTTCCTCAGAAGTGCACTGTACAGGGTTATAGGTTTGATTCCCACTAGTGTCACCCATATTAAATATATATGCACTCATGGAAGAATGGAACATATTGCTATTTCTGATGAAAATCTTCCAACTCTGCTCATATTTTCACTTTAATTGAGAATCTACATGTGCCCTTGTGGTTTGGAAGCTTTTAAACCATCACAAAAAATACTTTAAACTCCCCATTAAATAAAATCAGAAATGTACGTCATCAAGGTGATAAAGCTGTTCCTCCCTGGCTGACATTTGGGAGATCTATCTCTGCTCTATCTGTGTCTCAGGACTCATTTCATTCAGTCTCTCTCTCTATAACTGTGGAATGTAAATCTCCTCTCTCTCGATGTAAGACTCGTCTCCTCCTCTCCTTCCTCTCGTCTCAGGAGAAAAGAGAAAAAGATGCTGGCCTCCCCCGGGAGCGTCTGACTGAGAAAATAGGTCAGTGTGGAGAGCTGTGTACCTGTTATCTTCACACACACACACACACACACAGACATGCAAGCATGCATTCAAAGATGCACATGCGTGGGCAAATCCACACACTGAACATAAAGCTGAAGCTCACACTTTGTAGATATTGTTGTTTCCACAAAATATTCAAATATTAGGGAATAAATCAACTGAAAAAGTTCCCTTTACACCCTGCTAGTTTACTTTGTGACCTATTTAACGATTCATGCCAAAAAAATTACAACTGTTTAATTTGTTTATTTTTAAAGCTGCTGCTTGAGACTTTAAATCTTAATTCAAAATACCTGATTTACTTATAAAGTGTGATGTGTTCTTATATTTTAAACTACCCAACAATGTATAAAGTAGTTAAAGTGATAACAGCTCCACCTTTATAATCAACATAGCAGGTTTCTACAGCCATGCTAGCGGCTTTAGGAGGCTATCCTATATAATGACAAAAAGATTAACTGCACCATTAAACAGTAGTAATGGTGGTCTATTTTAAAATATATAATAAATGAACACTCAAAGGACCATTCTGCTTAATGAGTACGCTACTTAACCTTTCATTTTCCAGTTTTCCATTCACAAACTTTCCTCCCATTACTGAGTGTATTGCACAATTAGAATACCGTTAAATTGGTCACATATGACTGACATAATACTACAGCCCCAAAGCACAATAAACGTGTGTTGTTAATATTAGTGGCCGACATATTGAGGCTGCGTGTTTGGCGTTTGTGTGATAATGTGTAGGATGCATATATATATATAGCATGCATGATCAGCAAAACACCCCTGCCAAGCCAAGGATATTGCTTTTCGTAGTACCCCAAGTATCATAGACGAAAGTGTTTTGTTCAATCTTAAAGTACAGAAATATGATGTAGTGTGTTATTTCTATAATTGAAAAATTGAATTTAAAAACAAGAAAACGTGCCAAGTAGTACTATTGCAGTAAAAAGACCTCACACAGAAATAATGATTTACAGCATGTTTTCTAGTAAAATGTTACATTGATGTTTAATGTATATACATATATATATTTAATGTTTATTGAAGTCAAACTAGGTCACAGTCTTGTGCCTGTGTTATTGCATGGATGCCCCCATTGGTCAATAAATCCTCATCTCTGGCAGTCATATTGCTTTGTCCACGGAGACACAGAGACACATTACAAGATGTTTTTTTGCTGCCAGCTCAGCCTGAAAAATAAGAAATATGTTTTTCATGTTTAAATGCATTAATGTTCAGGGCAGTGATCTAAGCACAAGCAACAACTGAAATGACAACGAAACTGCGATTCCTTGAGAGCAGGAATGAATCTAAAAGGAGAGTCATAGTCTAGAAGCAGTGCTGATAAAAAGGGAGCGAAGTACAGGATGATTATTAAAGCAAAAACAAAGTGATGAGTTCAGAACGAGGAAGAGGAAGTGTCGTGAGGCGATGATCTGAGGCAAGAAAAATATGAGCGGTCAAGAAGATCAGACACGTTTAAAAGATAATCTAAACCACGTTAGTTAGAGGTAAAACAGGAAATGAGTGCTCGCTTATGATTGTGGGATGGATTCTTACAGTATTACAATGTGAAACAAACTACGTATTGGGCTATTTGAGGTCATGAAGTACGGTTTTACTGCAACATAAACAAGTAAAAAAATTTGTAAATGCTTCAGTGGACATAAATTATAAATTATAAACTGTAAGACTCTAAGACGTTCACACAAACCCAAACAACCTGGCAGCAGTTAAAGGTCTCCGATGGGACAAACAGTAAAAGGAGCAGCGAGAGTGAGTATCTCATTTTCTTTTCTACATTTACACTTTCAAAGTGTGGAGCAATCACCTTTACTGTGGTGCAATGTATCCCCCCCTGTTTTGCCACCCCTCCTTCTCTATTTTATACACACACACACACACATGCACACACACAGATTAAATGCTCGTCATCACTTAGGGCACCGTGCTGCATTGGAATCAGCCTATAGTGTATAATGAGGTCTCTAATGCATTCAGCCGCCGATGGAAAGTCCATTTTCACATCCAGCCTGGTGCCGGCTCGGCTATCTAACTGCAACATGATACACCAGCAGGACCGATTATTACCCTTACTCTATAGATTAATGATGAAAGATGATTTTCTCTCACACAGCAGCATTCAGTTATTTTTCTGTTTTTTTTCTCATTAGCCCTAGAACACAAACACACACACATATTAATCAAAATTAAACCTCGCATATATTTGAACGGCTTCCAGAGAAAATATGGGAAGGAATAGTTCAGTATCAGATTTTCCAGTTGCATTCGATAAACAACAGTGCAATCAATGCTTTCTAAAATAGCCTCGGTCTGTCAAAGAGCATTTCTTGTTTTGGACTGAGGTTTTTTTTCGTCTGCCTGTTTGGACAAAGAGCAATCTCTCCCAAGCTCATAGGTAGGTCGCACTATGTTGTTTATTTTGATAAGTAACATGTCAGAATTAACGCAAGACGAAGTGATCTAATGCTGAAAACTGGACGAAACAAGCACCAGAATAACTGTGTTACCCACACGTACTCATCCCAACTCGTAACAATTTGATGCTTGGTCAGAGCCGTTGGCGTCACTTGCTAATGCACCGGGTTGCTCATCGTGTGAAACCACATCGCTCCACTACATTACAGTAAACATGTGGTTAACGTGGTGAATTCAAACAACAACAACAACATCATGGTTGGGCTTAAACGAAGAATGTAAATAAAGTTAAATGTAAACAATGTAACTTTAAAATAACTCAACTTTGGGACGCAAACACTAGTCCTGACTTTTAGTACCTAATATAGGTAAAGCTCAATAACATTGCATCCTACATCGCCCATAATGCATCTGGATATCGTCTTTCATTAGAACATTCCAGGCTGGTAAACATCCCCACCTGCAGTTTCTAATCCAGGCTCTCAAAACCCTGCCAATAAAGCTTGTAGGAAGCAGCCTGTGTTATTTTTGTACACCTTTTTATGGTCCATTACGGTAATTGAGTCACGTGATCTTGACGTTAGTAGCAATGGGGATATCATCTGTCAATGGAAGGAGGATAGAGGGAGTCTTTTTTGCTGACCGCTGTTTATTGCCTTTGTACGTCGTAAAATTATTTGGAAGGTTTTGGATGTGTAGTATATCCACCACAAGTATTGTTTTGTTCTTTCTGCGAATAAAACTACAAAATGCAGCCACTGTATCTGTGAATCATTGACAGCCAGCTTGTCAGCAGGTTTGTCTCCCCTACTCAGTTTCTCTGAGACTCATTTTTAGTTTGAGATAGTCACCTATAATGCTGATGACATCACTAAGACATCACACTACAACTGTTTTTTCTGATTAGTGCTCCTTTTGTCGGGTCAACTGAACCTTAATGTGTATGATCCATGAGTTGCCCCTTTAAATTCCTCGCCCCCAGTATGTAATGCAGTCTTTCTGTTAAAAAAATGATATTGTCCAAGTCCATGCCGAGATCACTCAATCGATTTTCCATCCACCTTTCACTTCCACCATCATCTATGTTTGCGATCAGATCTGAAAGCATTAGATCTGTCTGGTGCGGAGGAGCAGCAGCGAGCTCTTTCCATTTAGTGCAGATCAGCAGATCTTCTGTTACACAGAGAAACATGCACATTAAAGGGTGCTGGACACTCTGTGTTTGAAACCAGAGGGAGCTGCATAGTGCAAAGTCAGTATTGCCTAGCAACCAGGTGACCTTTCCTATTAGCAGTCTGTGATCGTGTCTTTGTGTGCGCGTGAATGTGCATGTGTGTGTAACTGTGTATGTGGTGCAGGGAGGCCTCAGACAAGGAAAAAATCTGAGCAAAGCATGCATGCAGAGAAATCAGGAAGACACACACACACACACACACACACACACACACACACACACACACACACACACACACACACACACACACACACACACATACACACACACAGTCTCAGCAACTGTTGTCCTGTTGACACACCCTGACACACAAGTCATTGATGAACCTACACACACACACACACACACACACACACACACACACACACATCGATCTTTTCCTCAACTTTATCCCCCGTAGGGATTGACATAATCTCTTTGCAGCCACCTGATTACCATGCACCTCAGACACACACACACACACACACACACACACACACACACACACACACACACACACACACACACACACACACACACACACACACACACACGCACGCACGCACACACACACACACGCAGACACACACACATGAACTTACAGACACCTCACTCTCCTTCTCTGAATGTCGCTTTCCGCTGCACCCAGGGGAGGATGTCAATACAGCCCACTAAGCAAACATTTGGCTGTCTCTCCTCTCTCAAGCGTGGACACACCCACTGCAGTCTTTCTGCACATAAAAGGCAGAACGTGGGCTGAGATGCCTTGCTCGGGGGCAAATCAGTGGCTTTGGTCACCACATAGGGTGCGAGGCTTTAGCAGCATTGTTCCACAACTAGCTGGAGGAAAAGTAACGCTGGATAGAGAAGAACAAACAGAAGAGTGATGGAGGGGAAGCGTTGCGTACCTGTCAGGTCCATGGTGATTGGTTCAGGAGCCTCGTCACACAGCAGGGTCAGTCTGGTCACCTGGACGTTAGTCACAGCGGGGTCTAGTGAGGAGAAACACAATATTCATAGATTCAAAAAAAAAATTATTCATTCATTATTATTGCTTTATTTTTATAAATCAAATATTTGCATACAATTTTTATAAAAATAAAAAAAACAAAGCAAACTTTATTTGCTTTATTGCAATCTTCGATGAGAATGTCCGAGTCGGGAGATGATTAGCTTAGCTTAGCATTAACACTGGAAGCAGGGGGAAACAGCTATGAGAATAAGAATGGATGAATGGATCTTATTCTTTGCCTGAAGTCGGGCGCCTCCGCATTGCTTCAATTTGTGTTCTTAAACCCTTTATTTGTCAAATGCCATGTCAATATATATATATATATATATATATATAGCTGAGGCTGACGGGTATGTCATTAGAATGTCACTAGGTATTTGGTCACAAATCAAAGTACTGTCTTCAAGAAGTCTTCAAGAAGTACTACCCTGAGCCTTCCTCTTAGCACTTATTGTATTCGTAGTAATTTGCTTCTGCACTGTACTTTTTGCTCTGGTTTATGCTTTTAGATGCTTATTTAAGAAAGGAGATGCACTTATGACTTCTGGTGACTAGTAGTTCTCTATGTTGCATACACTTATTGTAAGTCGCTTTGGATAAAAGCGTCTGCTAAATGACTGTAATGTAATGTAATGTACTGGGTGAACTGACATTTTACAAAACACCACAAATATCAATTGCATGACGTTTCTACAGGAAAAGTCAGGCGATCCTCAAAGTCATTATGACTCATCCTCTGGGAACCATGAATGTCTTCACAAAGTCAGCTGGTTTAGCAATCCATCTAGTTGTTGAGTCATTTCAGTCTGGTCCAAAGTGGTAGACTGACCGCTAGCATGACTAAAAAAACATTAAACGTCTGTGATGCTAATGCTAAAATTGTACATGTTAAAATATCACAGTCCATAAACATTTCAGTTAATGGAGAAGAAGGTAATGGTTCAATACCAGTATTGTAAGCCAACATAAATCAGCATTGGCAGATTAAAAGCTTTAAGGGCTTCTGTTTAACAATAAAGTCCTCTCCACCCCTCCCTGCTTTTCCTTCCTCTCATTACAGCTTCTCACTGTATTCAATATTACTAAGATTAAGATGAGGCGGTGTTGAGTTACAGCGGTGGGGGAGTCAGAGCTATTCTACTGATATCAGCTGTCATGGCCCGGCTGCTGGATTAGAGATTGCTGAGGCAAGCAGTTCTATTCCAGTGTGTGTGTGTGTGTGTGTGTGTGTGTGTGTGTGTGTGTGTGTGTGTGTGTGTGTGTGTGTGTGTGTGTGTGTGTGTGTTTTATCAGAAGTTGATGACTGCGAGGAACTCTGCACCAAGTCGTTATATAGAGTGAATGGTATTGTTAAAGCTGCAGTAACATTAGGTACGAGGGTGAATCACCAGCTCTACTGTAATCACAGGTAAACATTAGACACACACACACGAACACACGAACACACGCACACACACACACACACACACACACACACACACACACACACACACACACACACACACACACACACACACCTGCAGGCTTTGTTTCCGTCCCCAGCAGGGTTTGCTTGTACTTGACCAGACTCTCGTCTTCTTTGTCCAGTTGCCGAATCTCCTCCAAAGTCTTCTGGACCGGAGCAATGTAGTTCAGGTTTCTGTCGTCCTCCTCATCCTCAATACGCACATCCTTCTTGTCAGCCAATAGACCTTTAAGTGAGAAGAGAGAAGACCATTAAAGGGATACTGCAGGTTGTTTAATCTAGACCAGACGTATCCCCACACTCCCTTGGTTTACAGATTAATACAGTTCCTCATTTATCAACATCACCTGTCATTTTCCACATTTGAATTTACTTTAAACTTGATTAACACTTAACACAATATACAATTAAAGTGTATATTGTTACAAGTATTGCAATCTATCAATTTATTTATAGAATTCAAGCATTTATCCATAACATACAGCAACAATACAACAACAATTTCAACAGTTTATTCATGACTTTTAGCGGACTAATTCAACCATTTTAGCCATTTAGCCAACTGACAACCATTTAGCATTACTTTTAGCTAGCTGGTTTCAACAGTTAAAGCATTACTCTTTGCTAACTGGTGTCAAAAGTTTATAGGATTATTTAAGCCAACTGGTTTCAACGGTTTATAGCATTACTTTTCGCTAGCTTAACTGGTGTCAAAAGTTTATAGCATTACATTTAGCTAACTGTTTCAACCATATATCGACAGTAATACTTTCAGCTAATTGTTTGGACTGTTTATTCATTAATTTTAACTAACCATATCAGTGAGGGTAGGCGAACTAACAGAAACATCTCAACAGCTCCACAAACTTATATACCTCTATCACTATCAAAAAAACAAAGATATAATATTAAAGCTGACTTCTCTCTGACTGGAAGTGCAAAGAAGAGAGAAGTTAAATAACATTTGCAGCGGAACTCATCTGGGTCAATATTTCTGTTATATTTCAGTGCCTGAAGTCTCAACCAGGCAGCGAGATTGCTTTACTGCCTGGGATAAGATGCATCTTACTCTAGGCCTGCTCCAGCCATCCGGGGTTGGATTTCATCAGGGATTTTGATTTAATATAGAATTTTTACAGACATTCGATAATGTGTTCTGCAAGCTGAAATTTCATTTTGTCATCTCCACCTCATCCGCACCTTTACAGAGAGTGAACACTCGCAGACTGATATAGTTGCACTAACGTGAAAGGATTTGATCAGCAAAACCACAGTTCACAGAAGTCACTAAATAACACAGCAGGTTTTATGAAAAGTGGTTGAGAAAACAACCATTTATTTTGACCTAACAGTAAACATTTTAACCTGTATCACAATAAAGAGTTTTTAAACAAGAGAGAGAACAGACAACACAGAAGGCTCTTATTAACCGAGACGTACCGATGGCAGGAATTGAAAACTTTTTATCAATAGTCCACACAAAACCGTGCTTTCAGTGGGCAGTCGTGACTACAATGCAAGCTTAGCCGTGGCAATAACATAACTGAATCTTCTCAATAATGAACAAACTCAAGACTTTTCAAGTCAAAAGCAGAGATAAGAACGCGGCCACACAAGTCATTTTTTCAACAGTCGTATAGGAGATTGTTGAATAAACCAGATAAATTACCTATTCAATGTTCTTCTCTCATCGACATACATAGACACACACAAACACACACACAAACTGGTCTCCAACACAACTGCACAATGTAACCTCTAGACTCCAATTATCTGGAGAGCAGGCCACACACACACGGCCCGCTGGACGTGTGTTTACCGCGTGGTAACAGCCTTGTGTAATAGCCTCTGGTTCTGTTTTTACTGTTCATAATGAGACGGCTCAGAGTACATTGGCTCAGAGCTGTGTGTGGAGGTAATTGGATCGCACAGAGAGTACACACAATGCACACACACACACACACACACACCCTTTAGTCACAAACATACCCACTAAAAAACATATGGATGCAGTCAAATAAAGTAAAACAGTTTTACAGAATCTGTACACATTAGTGGAAATCAAACGTGTTGAACAGCAACATAATGACCCAATAGAAAGTGTCAGCGCACACACACACACACACACACGCACACGCACACGCACACGCACACGCACACGCACACACACACACACACACACACACACACACACACACACACACACACGCAGTGTTCTGTGTTTTGCAGCAGCACCCCACCCAGTCAGGGCCAGAGCAGGCTGCCTTCAGCCCGTCACCATGGCAACCCTTTCAACTCCCCTTGCAGTGACATCACCTTTGCTGTGAATCTGTTTTATATGACCGAATACATAAAGTGGAGCATTTATTTCTGCTTGCAGCAACAGAGAGATCCAGGGTGAATCAGTCTCAATACACCCTGGAAGATCATTTCCATAAATCTGTTTTTAACAGGATAATTTTGGTTTGTTTCAGTTGTATTTTTTTTATTTTTTTATCAAAATGTATCCAAAGTGCATTCGTGATTTCTTTTGTTGTTGCTATAATTAAGGTTTCATTTAACACAGAGTTAAACTGTTTGCTTGGAACTACAGCTAATGGTCATCACCTTGGGTCGACGCATGGATGTGTTTTGTAGTTTTCATCACTTAGAAAGGTTAATTGATCATGTTTGAATTTCTTTCCCATCTTTTAAATCCACTTAAATTGGTGGTTTACACATTTTAAAATATGTATGGTACAAGGATTAGGAACAGACAGGTTTTCCCACCTCATACTTGGCAGATTATGAATTATAACCACACATACGTATGTTTCCTTTCTATTACGGTATAAATGTTGTTGTTTGAGAAAGAGACCCTCAAAATGTTCTTAAAAACCCCTGATTCTGATATTAAATATGTATACATGAAATAGCATGAATTAGCCTTATGTGTTGAATCTGCATATTTTTTTTATTTATAAAGACAACTGTTCTCCTGTGGAGCTTTCTGTGTTGGATCCAGTTGAGTTAAGTAGCTGACAACATGAGGGATTGTTGATGGTTTTAAATATTAACACACGGATCTTCACAAACACACACATGTTAAACTCTGTGTCAGATGTGGATAGTATGATTCATAAATGATTCACCGTGCTGTATTTACATATCAAACTCTGCAGCTCATCCCCACATGAGTAGCGTAAAATGTGTTTCTGAGCCGCTGCTTCTCTCCTCTCTGACATCTGATAGCTCCTCTTTGATCTCCAGACTGCTGACCTGTCACAGTAACCGTCAATTAGCATTCATTTTGAAAGGAAGGGGTTTGGTCCTCAGAGAAACTAGGGTGTTTTAATATGTATAGTGTGGTAGTAGAAACCTGCCAAAGAGGAATTTCTCTTTTGTTTGAAGGTGCAATGTGTAAGCTCTGAATAGGTGCAGTATTCTCATTTCTACTACTGACTCAATACAGTCATATATATATATATATATATATATATATATATATATATATGTATATATATATACATATATATATTTACATGAAAAGGCCAAGTACTAACTAACAGCAGGGCAAGAATAAGCAAAATTCAACGTAACTGCGTAGCTCTGGTCTGAAATAACACTGCTATCTTATAATCTTAATTTGCATACATATCAATACCTAGATGTCTTTGACAAATAATATCAACATTGTAACATCTTCTAAATTTTCTAAACTAAAAGTCTGCCCAGATCATACACATTGCACCTTTAAAAACAGGTACATTTAGTTGTATCAGATCTGCAGTCTGTTCAATTGAATTTGATCTTAAGGCTGTTTTTATGCTACTGTTGAAAAATTACAAATATTTTCAATGTGGAAATTTAAATTCCTTATGTGAAAATGCTGTGCATGGAGCACCTTATTAAAATGTCACACACATTTTTGAAAGCTACATTTATGAGACCAGGCTGGTTTTTTCTAAAATCTGTGAAAAATCTTCTTAACATTGCACATTTTAATCAGTTTTGTCAAAAGGAAGGAAAACAAATCCTCTCTTTTCATTTTCCAACATAAAAAAGCAGCTGAATTAAGCAGAAACATTCAGGGCTAAAACTCTCCATATTGTGTGAATCTGATGTTAGAGACAAGCTAACACTAACACAAAGCCAGCAGTGTGTGTGTCTCTTCTTGTACATGTGTGGACATGTGTGTGTGTGGTCCTCCTTCCTTTTCAGCGCTCCATCTGTGATGTGATATCAACCGGTGGATTTTTCTTTAATAGCCATAAAACTGCCTCATTAACCCGGCAGCTACTGAAACCATCTTCTGCATCATAACGCACCAGCCTGCTGTAAGATACGTGCTACAGGTGTAAATCAGAACTCTTGTGATGTTACGGAAAAGCTTAAAATCATGTATGATGGGGAATTTAACCTATTCCTTAACTTTTAACCTTTTATTCTATTACACAAAAGAAAAGTGAGAAGGGACATGCGTCTAAAGAGGGACGTCATACAAAACCGGGCCAAGGAACCAGTCACCTCTAAGCCAATGAGTGAGCTTTATATTAATCTTTTTATATATGTGGATTTTTCTAGGGTCGTCTTTGTGCCAAAACCTAATATTTAAATAGCTTGGGGATCATTTATCTTCCTTTTTGTTTAACTTTTGTAAAAAAAGTATTTATCTTCTTGTGTCTGTATAAAAAAAGTGTTATATTTTCCAGAGCTTTAAACTATTTTTCCTATAAGTCAAAACCCTGCTGTCAAATCAAACCGCATTTGCACAAGTGATATATATATATATACTTTTTTTTTTTTTTTTTTTTTTTTTTTTTTTTTTTTTTTTTTTTACACTGAGACAGAGGATCCACAGTCAGCATGTACAACCATAAGACATAGAATCAGTGTTCATCTGCTGATATTTACAGCTAAACCAACACGTTTAGTGCAAAACCAACACAGCAATCTGTCTTGGCAGGAAAGAGGAGGCTGCAGGGAAGGAAGGATTAGAAGAGGAATGCTCGCATGAGTCCTAAAACACACACACACACACACACACACACTGAACATGTTCTTCTGTTGGTTCCTTGTTGACATGAGACTTTCACAAATGTCTGTATCCAGATTGTGACTAAATCAACTGTAGCTGGTAGGCAGAGCCAGGTTTGCTGTTTCCCTGTTTCCAGCCTTAACCCTTTATTGCCTGAATTTATTTACAATTATATTTAAAAAAAATTGTTAAGTTCAATATAGCAAATACAATAGATATCATTTTTGGTATGAGGCAAATTAGCGACATTAGGCATAATTGGGCATAATAGTAATTAAACAAATTCTGGAGCGGTTTGAAGTGAATTCACGACAATAGTCTACAAGGGGTTAATGCTAAGCTAAACTAAGCTAAGCTAAGCTTAGGTAACCAGCTGCTGGCTGTAGCCTTTTATTTAACAGACAGATTTTAGAGTTGTATCAATCTACTCATCTAATCCCAAAATGTTAAACTATTCCTTTAAGGACACATGGATTGTTTAAGTGTGTTCTTATATGTGATGGAGGCTAAAAAATTAAATCTGGATCAACAAACAAACAAGAAAAAATCTGTTTGACATTTATTTAAAATTCTATATCATAAATGGATTATTATTGGGACTTTAAGTATTCAAAGTTGAACCTCTCTTCTTTTTCCTCAACAGCCTTCCTCTGTTTTACTTATCGCCTCCTCTTTCCTTAACCCAGATAACTGTTCACTGAGTCGGGAAAAACACTTCCTTCTCTCTATGTGTGTGTGTTTGAGCCCTGAGCGTTGCTGTTTTTTATAGTCCTATGAGGCCCGCTGTCACTGCTCTGTTCTAATACTATAACGAGACCTCTGGGACGCTGAAACACACATTATATACAAAAAAAAACCAACACACACTGCAAAGCCGATAGCAGCTTTTAAACTGAAGGAAGAGGCCGTAGAGGAAGATTGATCTAAATAACAGCGTTACAACAGGACATGAGCACGCTCTGCCTCCACAACAGGAATCAATATGTCACCTGCACCTCAACGCTGGAGACGCTCATAACACTTCATCATGTTAACGCAACAGATCGTTCACATCTCATTTCCTGCGTGTTTCCGTGTTTATGAAACACAGAGATGACAAACAGATGAGACCAGCTGCTGTTTATTGGTGACATCAACACACTGAGGATGTCTCATGACGCTGCAGCTTCTGTAGCAGATTGTTTTTACTGCCGACATGAGACTTTTAAAGCGAATGCTTCTAATGGCCATCAGGGGGCGACTCCTCTGGTTGTATAGAAGTCTATGAGAAAATGACTCTACTTCTCTCTTGATTTATTCCCTCAGTAAACATTGTAAACATGAGTTTATGGTCTCAATGTGTAGTTTCAAGTCTTCTTCAATATAGCATGATGTTCATTTAATAAATTATGGTCCAAGTTAGAGTAAAATAGACGATAAAGCGGAGTATTCTTTCGGGCGGGGCTTTTGTGATTGACAGGTCGCTAACGCCACCAGAGCCTTAAATCGCTAAAATTCAAGATGCCGTCCAACAAATCGCCAAATTCAAGGCTTCAAAACCGCAGTTCACAAACCAATGGGTGACGACACGACGACTACGTCCACGACTACGTCCACCTCTTATATACAGTCTCACAGTAATTGTTGAAAACACGAAATATTGTATTTAAGTAAGCTACTGCTGCAGTGGACGCAGATTTGTCTTAGAAAGTGGAAAGTAAACTCCAGGATTGACGTCAAGACCTTGTCTCTCTATAGACTGAAAGCATAATGAATGTACATCACCCCTTTAATCAACCTCCCCACACACACACACACACACACGCACACACACACGCACACACACACACACACACACAGTAATATGTCCTCAGCTGCTCTGCAGAGACAGCAGGTTGTCTAATTGACTGACTTGATTGGTCTCGTATGTGTCTGCTCACCCGTACAACCTCATTTATCACTGCTGCCGCAAAAAAAGAGGAGGAGGAGGGATGACGTGAGGAGTAGATACAGTTTCTTAAACACATCTGACAAGCTGACAGCGTGCGTGTGTGTGTGTGTGTGTGTGTGTGTGTGTGTGTGTGTGTGTGTGTGTGTGTGTGTGTGTGTGTGTGTGTGTGTGTGTGTGTGTGTGTGTGTGGATAGTAGGAGTGAGCAGGTGAGGAAGGGAGAGAGGGATAAAAATGAGTGTTTAGGAGGAAAGGAAGGAAGTAGGAGGAGGATTAGGGAACAAGGTGTGGAGGTTGTGTTAATTGACAGTGGGAGATAAAGGGAGAGGGAGAGTAAGAAGAGGGAGGACAAAAGGGGAGGAATAAAGAGAGGAAAAGGGAGGTAAAAAAAGTAAGGGAGGATTAGAGAGAAAATCCAGATAGAGAGACAGAAAAAAAAGGAGGAAACGGGATTTCAATTAGCTCGTTTGAACGCTTGCTGCTCGCTGCCTGCTCCGGTCTCTCTGATTGACAGCTTATGAAGAGTGTTCTGGGCCTCACCCTCTCTCTCTCTCTCTCCCCCACTCTCTCTACCACACAGACAGATTCTTCACTGTCTTTCTTGGTAACATTTGCTGACAGAACACGTCGATCTCGACCGCCTTTGTTTCCTTTCTTTTGTGTTTAACCCTTGGTCCTCCTCTCCTCTTCACCTTCCTCCCCCTTTTCCTTATAACTTCCCTTCCTCATTCCTTTTTCTTGTCTTCTTCTTTTCCTCCTCACCTTCTCCCCGGGAAAAAA
>NC_072459.1:5509000-5659000 GCF_027596085.1 Anoplopoma fimbria
CCTCCCTCATTCACTCTTCCTCGCCTCCTCATTCCTTCTCACGCACCCCCACCCACCCTCCCCCTCCCCCATCAACTCTTTCATGATTTTATATATTCCTCGTCATTTTTCATCACTTATACAAATCCTCATGTGGTGTCCCCTCTCTCCCTCCACCCATTCATCACTGTGTCACGCCATCACTCTCTCTGTGTCTCTATTTATCTTCTCCCCCACCTCCCTCCCTCCCCCTTCATCTTCTTCTTCATCTCCCTCTGTCTTTTGAGTGACCACACCCTGTCAGCAGTATGCTTCAATCATGACTCCCACTCTCATCTTTTTTTCCCCCACTCAATCTTTTTCTGCTTCATCATTTCGTCTTCTCTGTTTTTTATTTTATTTATTTTTTTACGTTCTCCTCGTCGGTTGTAGTTCTGAATACAAAAGGAGCTGCTTCTCCCACTTGACAATCACACACACACACACACACACACACACACACACACACACACACACACACACACACACACACACACACACACACACACACACACACACACACACACACACACACACACACACACACACACACACACACACACACACACACACACACACGCCTTGTTAGTCTGTCATCCAGAGGTTGTGCAGCTGTCATGTAGCAGGGTGTGTGAGACAACTTCTCTCTTTATGTATTTATGTAGTGTACACCCACACATATTTATTTACTTCCATAAATACAGAAACGTGCAGATATTAGTTTGTTAGTAGTCGATATTTCAGGCAAATTCCACATTTCAACTGTTAGCTGACCCATATTTGTTTTGTCACATAACAATTCATGTGGAAACTCAAGACACAGACATTAGTGAAATGGGGGAGTTTGATAAATGAGGGATGTCGGCTGGTGTAGTTGGTAAGAAAATGAAAATTAGGGGGGAGGTAAAGAACACATGAGGAAGCTTTCCAGCAACAGCCTGGAGGTGGACCAATATATTTGGGTCAATATAGGTTTTTCATTGAATAATAGATATCAGTCGAGGTTTACTGTTGATCATATAAATGTTTTAGATTTTTTTTCTTCAGTCTCTTTAGGTTTCCAAATAAATCATTTTAAGTAATTAAAATCATAAATATGGAAGAAAGGAAAAATAATAATTGATGTATATTTAGGGCGTCAGTGAAGCGTCGATTGGGTGTAATTTATTCATTATTTTATAAAATATACAATTAAGAGCATCCAATCTGTAATAGTCTTAATAATAGACACTGATCATTGAACAGCACACATTCAGTAAGCTTAAAGTTTAACACAGAGCCCGAGAAAGGGTCAAAAATACAAACCTACAGTTTTAGAAATAAGGTTCCAAACAGGCTGAGTTTCTACACAGAACCATTTGCTTTTTAAGAACCCTTGAAAGAAAAGGGTGTTAAAAAGTAACGCCCACAATTCAGTGTACAACCCCCCAAAAACCTGTAATGTGAAGAATGATTGTTTTTGGTGGAGCAGCAGCAGCACATGAGCTCTGACCCTGAAGGGTTTAAGATAAAACCCTTAGAACATAAAAGGGTTCTCAGTAGGACCCCCTGGCTGGGTTCTAGATGAAACCCTTGTAATATGAAAGGGTTCTCGAGAAAACCTCCTGGGTGGGTTCTTGTCAGCACCCTTAGAAGTTGGGGGGAAAGGTTCTGTATAGAACCTCCAAAGAGGGTTCTTGGTGAAACCATCTCATCATAGAAGAGTTCTTTGTAGAACCTTTTATTCTGGTTCTGAGTGGAACAATTTCATCATAGAAGAGTTCTTTGTAGAGTCTTTTAGTGGGGTTCTGGGTGGAACCTTTACACCATAGAAGAATTCTTTGTAGAACCTCTCATAGGGCTCCGTGTGGAACCTTTCACCATAGAAGAGTTCTCTGTAAAACCTCTCATAGGGCTCTGGGGGGAACATTGCACAGATGGTTCGAGGAATAACCCTGCATGTTGGGTTAAAGGTAAAAAAAATCTTTCAAAATGGCAAAAACCCTTAAGCCTCATTGCACAAATCCATCATTTTAAAACGGTAAAATCTGATTTAATATCGTTGTCCTACCAATCAGCCCTCTAAGTGTCATCAGAGGGTCGTCCTCCTGTCTGTCCTAAAGCAAGCAGAGCTTTAAACCCATTATGTTAATTTTTCTTTATGGAAATATAAATCATCAGCAGCAGCAGCAGCGGAACCCGGTGGAATGAGTGGCATCTATAAAACAAGTGCTTGAACAAGGATGGCGTCATAAAGAGTGACTCAGCGTAAAGAGCCCCCAGGGTTTAGTCATGCAGAGACACATTAACTCAAAAAGGAAAATTATAATAAAATACTCTGCAGGCTCCGTCCAACGACCTGCTGAGGTGAAGAGTTATCTTCATGACATGAAACCAACAGCTCAACCCTCAATGTTCACCATTAAACTCACAGTATATGTGATACCATGTATGTGTTTCTCTATCGCTACGCAGATGATATACTTTATTTTTTTCCAAAACAATAACCCACATAAAAATATATATGTTTGTATTATTTATTAAAATGTTGGACCCATAATTAACTGGTTACTGAGACTAAATTAAAGAGCTATCACTCTGCTCTTATTTCTGGAAATCACAAACTTTGTTTATGTTTAAGGACAGAGACAAAGTTATAAAGAGTAATTCATTTTTTAGATAAATAATAGTAACAGAGCAGAGATGATATTTCTATTATTGTGATGCATGTTAAGGGATAAAATATATTTTTCGTGACACATATGTTATGCCAAACTCTTTGGAAGGTAAAGGGAATGTGAAGAAGTTAAGATAAAAAAAGATAGAACAGAATTAATATTAAAGAAAATTCTTGTGCCAGAGATTGATCAAAAATTACAACAGAATAATAATTAAAAAAAAACATTATAGAAAGACAATATATATTAACATTAAATATTAAATGTATAAAAAGTAAATAAAAAAAAATACTGACATCAGTGCAGAATAGAAAAGCAATAAGATACATTTTATAAAACAATTAAATCAAAATAGAAAAAGTAAATTACAACAACATTAGAATGAAAAGAAGTTAGATATGAGTTAAAAAATATAGCTGGATGTTATGAAAACAGTGTAAACAAAGAAGAATATGTACAAGAAAACATTAAAAGTAATAGATTGACATTTTGGGAAATCGCTGTCCAATAAAGTAGACTGGCTCCGTCCAAATGTAACAAAAATCCTCACAAATGCACACATTATATCATGTTTGTTTGATTCATACAAAAAAACATAGTATAAAACTAACAATTTCAGGCAAATAGTGCTAGTTGTCTCTCTTGCTGGTCTTAAAATCTTTCTCCTGTTTTCTCCTGTCATCTCGAGTATACAGTAACACTCCTCAAATTGAATTCAGGAACTGATACCACATGGATTTTCAGGTGTAATCTGCATTGATTTAATACGTTATTCCATTAAACTGCGGGTACATGAGCTCTGGTAATTGCTTTCTCTCACACACACAGATTCAGTATGTGAGCTATACACTCGTGTAAAAAAAAGCATCTAAATGGTTTTACATCATATTGGGAGGCGAACGTTTATCTCCGCTTAGTGTGGAAAGAATAACTCGACTCATTTGGGGCCCATTCGACCACAGAAGGACTGAATAACCCCGACGCTGATTCTCTGAGGGAATGAATAATAATTTAACGTGGTAAAGGTAGTCGCCGGGGCAACACTGAATGAATGAATACAAAAGGTGTTTGTCGAGGAATGATTGAATAAGCACTTCATGGAGGTAATCAGGGTGGTAATCAAGTTTGTCGAGGGATGAAGGAATGAGTAACGGGTTTTTTTGTCAGGTGATGAGTCAGAAATGTGTGCAGGTATTTGACTTAATTTATCAAAGGCAGAGGAGAGGAGGAGATTTTAAAGGATAGTTTTAGCAATAATGGGACAAAACATTATATGATGGAAGAAACCTCTGAGTCTGATAAGTGACGCCAAAATGGACGCAAGAGCACCGAAATCACATGAGAAGACAGACACCTAAAGGCTAATTGAGGAAGAAATGCAGCTACTCTGAAGAAATGTAATAATTATTAAAACAGCACACTCTGCTCCGCCGTTTGCAAAATGTGGATTAATGTATTAATCAGTGTTTACAAAATGGACTTCAAGCTTAAATTAATGCTTTAGTTCAGGTCACGGTTAAACCTGAGAGACATTTCTGAGACAAAGCCGTGCAGACAGCTGCACAGATTAAAATGAGAGCTTGTCTGTAGACGTGCAAGAAGGAAAAATGCTTCGGATGGTCTCCGGTCTGAAGATGCAACGTGTGGACAGGAATGATTCAAATGTAATTTAAATAAATAAAGTGGGAAAGGGCCCCTGACTTCTGGAGCCGATGTGTGGAAGTGCCTGCTGATTTTTGGTATTGAAGTAACTTGACATTTGTGTTTAGCTCCAGTAATCATGTTTTTATGTGGCCTTTTTCTGACATCTAGTGGAGAATGAGAAAAGTGACATCAGAAGTCACAAAAAACTTGTGATGGTGATGAATGTGTTGAATCCGGAGACAATGCTCTGTACTTGAAAGGTCACAGGTTTGATTCTGACAAGGTCAGCTAATAGAAGTGAGTTTTTCACTTGAAGCTCTGCTGCTGTCTCTGCAAAGACTTTTATGAGAGTTTTATCAACACCATGTAAATAAATACCGTGGAGAGTAAAAATCACTATTTTTCAAAAGGTTCAAATGTCTTCCATCAACAAATCAAACAAATCATTTAACAATCAATAGAGTTCAATTTTTATTTATTCACAAAAGGCTTATCCAGTGGTTATAAAATAGAGCATAGTCCATGTTTTAACATCTAGAACCGTACATCAAAACAAAAACCACAACGGAGACAAAATCAGAGTAAATCCAATGAAGTGCACAAAGAAACAAAATAATGATAATTGAAGAAATGTTAGATTTACAAACTGACAAATTTAAATAAGTCTATTATAATCTATGTTATGGTTGGTAATCTGACTCGAGTAACTCAGGAATAAATCGATTAAACAGAGGATCTGCGGTAAACAGCGGTTTACATTCATATATAGCTTCATGAGGGACACTTATTATGTATCTTACAAAATAAGTTTGTTTTATTTCCGTAGTAGGCCAAAGTGCAAATATTTGGAGGTGTTAAAAATGATGTTGGTACCTGTGAGTATCAATGTTTTTACTGACAGTAGTACAAATATATATATGATCAGTAAAGCTGACAAGAGAAGGAACACATCTTTCTTGTGTCCAAAACATTAAAAAATATCAGGCGGCCATTGTGTCTCCTCTCTCTTCAAACGTTTTGAATCTTGAATTATGGGAAATGTGAAAACTCTGTCTTACCAAACGGGAGCCCGGACCACACACTTAAAAATATTCAACAATAAATAACAGCATTCGCTCAGTGCAAAACTACACAACAACAGAAAATAAAAAAAACTTGTCTCGGGAAGACTTAAATGGTCAGTTACTACAAACCATGAACACTCGCTCAAAATCACTTTAAATGTCTCGTTTAGTTTAACAGTAAGACAAAGAGAGCAATCATCTGAATTATTTGAAAATGTTTCACTTCATAATGTTAATGTGACGTTGAGGAGACAGAATAAGAACAGAGTATGAACAAAACAAAGCAGAGTGTTTTCTTTTTACCAGCTAATGCAGATCAAACATCATCTTCCAGCTGGCAAAGAGGTTGTTTTATTTTGAAAAGATCCTGTCATTCTGATTTAACTTTTACCCCATACATTAAATATCTGGAGTAAGTTCCGTGAAAACGTATAAGCAGAGGAAGTATTCCTCCAATAAAGGCAAATATTTTCTTACTTTTGTGTCCATGACATATTATTTGAATACAAACAAAAGAACAAAAGTGTACCAAAGCCCCGTGCAGCCCCCAAACAAACTGTGATAACAAGAATGGAAGTCAGAATCCTTTCAAAGTAAATCATCCCACTCAGATGTAGTGCTGTGTTTACACCAAACGTAAAGCAAACTTTTTGCATGGTGCGTTTAAATGAAAAGTCAATGCAAAGACGTGAGTTTGCACCTGAAAATATTTCAACTCGAGCAAGAAATTCTTGTGACGCTGTGTTGCAAAAAGCCAGTCAGCATTAATCTTCTCCTCCTACAACGCAAAAAAATACTGATCGTCTATGTTCACCCAGAGCATTATGTCAAAACTCTGTGTATGAATGTATATGTATAAAACATAGATGACACAATACTGTAAACGGTCATGTCGCTGCCGTATTTATGCCTTGATGACGTTATTTTTGAGTGTTTATGGAGCAGCTGAAATTATAGCATAGCCTAGCACCAATTCATCTGAACTCCACTCAGAAAACAGTGAAAAGAATGTAGCTTGCTAGATAAAGTGAATAATAAGTAATAATAATTTACTAAGCGCCTCTGGATGATGCTATGAAGGGTGCCGTTTGGTTTTTCCAACGTATCGGGGACTCCCACAACATCTAGAAAGCAGCAATAGTTATTTCGGCCATAGTTGGTGAGACGTGGAAACTTGAGGCGAAAGATTTGCTTCTCGTTTGGTGTGAACACAACAAACAGAGTGAATTTGTGCGTTTATATTCCAGTTTTTACATTACTTGTTTGACATTTAAATGTGTCTGTTTGTTGATGACACAGGCCTGTAGGTGAAGTTTCCTTGTGTCGTCATGGTGACCATTTTGGCATCAAAAGATTGATAAAGACCTCTTGGGGCCTTTGATGGTGTCCTGCATAGGACAACACAGCTTACAAGACATCAGGTGGTCATAGTTCATGGCTCTGCGTGTCAGTGTGTGTTTATGTGTGTGTGTGTTTATGTGTGTGTGTGTGTGTGTGTGTGTGTGTGTGTGTGTGTGTGTGTGTGTGTGTGTGTGTGTGTACTATGTCTGGGCCAGCTGAAGCTCCTCCAGTCCATGTTTGCCCAGGTGATATCTGGCCAAGTCTTTCCTGGTCACCAGTCCAACCACCTGTAGAGGGTCAGAAAGCAAATATGACTTTAGAGTATCATCATCATCATCATCATCATTAAGGCATTCAGCAACAATAAAATGTTGTGAAGGCTAAAATCAAACCTGGAAATATAATGAAAATACAATCTGGGATAAACAGAGAAACACTCTTACCCTGTTCTCGTCGTCCACTACCACCAGGTGTCGGAGTCCCAGCGCTCTGAACAGCTTAAACACACGAGGCAGAGAAGTGTCCTGCAAAACAATACGCTTGATTACAGTTCTGCTTTAATCATTTATACACAACCTTTTCACAAAAAAAGGCTTAAAAAGAACATTAGATTTAATAAACCCCTCAATAACTGTACTAGGATAAACAAGAGAAAAGTGAAAGACCTTGAGACCAGACATGTATGTGAACATTTGCAACATCGTCATTGTCGGGCGAAAAACTTTGCCTCTCCACATTACTTCTTCTTTTGTTTTTCATTAATCAATGCTATTGGTTCTCCTTTACGTCTATCAAACAACTGTGGGTTTTAAGTGCAGATGAGTCTAGCAGCCATCTTGTCACAACCAAAACTGTGTTCAATAGACTATTAATAACACTTAATCCTTTATAAGGAGAGATTTTGGCCAAGATTTGGCACTTACTGCCTCACATGCAACCATTCTAATCAATAAAGGACAAAGCCCGTATCAGGACAAAATCTTGGTTACTCCATTTGAAGTTGATTTTGGTAAAATAAAGATGTCAAAAGACAAAATACCAACTTTGACAATGCAGTGTTCAATTATTTAAATAACAAAGTTTCCTTAAAAGTAAGGTTTTTTTGGAAGTATAAGGCTTCAGCCTGATTCAGCAACGACTTTCAAGTTAAGAACTGGTGTGTGTGTGTGTGTGTGTGTGTGTGTGTGTGTGTGTGTGTGTGTGTGTGTGTGTGCGTGCGTGCGTGCGTGCGTGCATGCGTGTGTGTGTGTTACCTGTGGTACAGTGTAGGGCGTTGCGTTCATGAACTCAGTGAGGTCCATCATACACTCCCTCTCGTCCTGGGAGACGTGGATGCTCTGGATCGGGGGGAAGCGGGGATACGCGTCCCTGAAGTCCTTCAGCTGGAGCTTCCTCAGAGTCAGCCGGGACCGGGCCAGCTCCACAAACACCTGGCAAGACGATCACATTTAAAAGATCATCACAATGAAGATTTATCTGCAAATGTTGTCAACCCTCCTTTTTGTCCTATCGCTGATGTTACCTTGTGCTTGAGGAGAACAATGAGCTGAGAGCGGAGGATGAGGCCGCAGAGCTTCGCTGGCTGAATGGGAGAGAAGAGCAGAAGTTATTTCACAGTTTTCATACTCAGAGAATTTGAACTGGGATTTTTCCATTCTACAGTGGCATCGATACAAGAAAGAAGCGGGCAATAGCAGCGGTCATATCTTCCTGAAACAAGGTCCTGTACCTGCTTTGCACTCTGGTCTATAATAAGCTGGAATATCTTTTCCAAAAGATTTTTAAGCTGAACCACCAAAGGTAGGAATGTGAGAGAGACAACAAAACCACATTTACTGTTGATGTTTCTTTTGTCAAACTCGGTTACACCTGCACTAGAAATGCCTGAACTCAAATTCCTCCGCCAACCAGCCATGTTGCAGTTTAAAATCATATCCGTCCAAAATGTTCATTATTTTATCCTATTAGACGTTCGTGTGAAACCATGACAATTAACATATAACTGTCATAATTCTAGAGTTAAATACAAAAATGTGTTTTGTGAGGTCGGAGTCACATTTATTTTATTTTTTTGTCTTTACTACAAAAATTGCAATATTTTGTGAAAGTGAGACTTCCTGGGTAGATTGGCCAATGGTGTGACATCATCACTCACTTCAACCAATGGAGTAACTTCATCAGCTCAACTCACTCAGGGTCAGATTTTGGCATTAATAGAGCTGGCTCTCGCTTTGCTGCGGTTCGGCCAAAAAAATCAGAAACCAAATCATCTTACAATACCTCTTCACCACCAGCGCCCTGCATGACGACCGGAAAGCCGTTGTGATTGGTCGACGTGTTGCTAAGGACGTCCACGATGGTTCCCACCTTCTCTATCCTGTTCAAACAGGTGACCGGGGAACTCATCACCTCTCTAGAAGTGGAGGAGACAGGGAGGGAGAGGGACAGCGAGGATGATCAATCAATCAATCAATGAACCAATAAGCCGATCAAATTATATTTATATAGCACCTTTTCAAACAAATCAAATGCAGTTTAACGTGCTTTACAAATGATTGAACACATGAAAACAAGACGAAAATGAAGAGAAGATTAATAGAATAATGCGCACGAAATTAAGTTAGTAAATAATGGATAAATTAATTAATTAATGACTGAATAATAATTAAAAAAATACATAAATAAAAAAATAAGATAAGATAAAATACAACACTGAATAAAATGATTATGTAAAACAGTAAAACATTAATAAAGGAAAATTAGAGCAAAATAAAATAAGAAATAAAATGTGTAAAAATACTAAAACCATAGAAAATAAACACGCTAAGACACTCTATAAAATCAGTTTTAATACCAGCTATATTAATAAAAAACAATTATAACCAACATTATAAAACCCTACATAAAAGCCAGCTGGAATAGATGGGTTCTTCGTTTCTGTTTTACAATAATATCAATATTTTCATCTACTCTCAGATCCTCTGAAAGGCTGTTCCAACGTGAGGGGCCTTACTGGTTCATAAACTAAAAGCATTTCATGAGAGGAAGTCTGGTGCACAGAAATGACAGCGGGGAAAGAAACGGCAATAAGAGAAAAGTAACGAGGGAATGAGGAAAAACTGACTGAATTGAATATAATTCAACAATCATCGAGTCAACATGACGTTCACGCATCCATCCACAAACACAGAGGAGCTCACCTGGCGGTCAACCAGTGGGAGGTGGCCGGAGCCTCCCAGTGAAGGAAGGGAACGCTCTGCAGCTTGATGTGGATGTCATATAGACCCTGGAGGAGCAAGAGAACAATCACAGACTCTGACCAAACTGTTTACAGTGTGCACTTCATATTTATCTTAATCTTATAATCCTATACTAGCAATCAACACACTTTACTGTTTTGTACAACAGGAAATTATGACACTTGTGCCATCAAACGTCAATCAAACTTCGTCTTTAGAATGAAATTGCTGTTTAGACTTTACACAAAAATAAAGAAATATGTATTTTAAAATATTTAACACAAAAAAAATGTTTTTCAAGAACTCTCAGGAGCCATTTCAACAAAACACAACATGTTTTTTTGCAGCTGTAAATAGCTCCTTCATTTCCGCTGTGTACCGCATTGTGTTACCAAAGCACACATCAACAGTACATTCCAAAGTTAATTATTTTCAGTATGCACACTGATATGTTTGAGTATATTCTAGTGAGAATGAGATAGAAACTCAAAGCCTTCTGAGAATCACTGTGCTTGGTTTGCTCTTATCTGTATCAAATTCCTCTTTTACTCACCTCTACAAAATAATCTCCTACTATCTTGGACGTCATGAGGACGAGCATGATGGGAAGACCGTACGTGACATTTCCTGTAGCCTCCACCATGATGACGGTCAAACTGAGAGTCATCCTCACGATGCCGCCTGTGAAGAGCAGCGCATCGTTACTGCTACTAAACATTCATCTTTTATCTGTATTTAACTGTTAAATTAAAAAAGACAATTGAGAATAGATAGATAGATCTTGCCAGGTTGTGTCACTGATATTGATCATAATTATATGGTCCATGTCTTATTTCCTGTTAAGCACTAAACAAAACAAAAACACTATCAAGTTGAAGATCAACATTACTCACCTAACTGAGCTGCAGCTCCAATCAGGGCATATTTACCAGGGTCAGCCCAGATCTAACAAAACACAGTGACAAACAGCAAAGTCTGGAATATTAGTTAAGTTAAAAGGGAAAACCTCCACTCACTTATTTAACAAAATCCATGTTTTTTGATTATTGAGATGTTGTAAGTACAGTTATGTCACTTTGTAATGCAATCCTGATCTAATCATGAGTGTTATCAGTTGATATTTTTCTAAGATTTATATTTCTGGGCATTTGTTTTGGGGACTAGAACACGCGCATTAGGAAAGACACAAAGTTTGGTTTCGACAACTTGTAATCTAACGTAAACTAATTTAATTAATTGCAATCAGCTGACGATCTTGTCTGTGTCTCTAGGCTTGGGTTCAAGTCTGCCATTTCTCGTTTCTGCATGAGTCAGCTTTCCAGGTTGTAGAGTTCTGTGTATTTTTGAGCACAAATGTTACAACCCGTGAAGAGCACTACTGCCGACAGTGAGATAAAAATACACTTGTTTTTTGTGTCAGTGTGTGAAATGATGAAGTTGCAACAGAGTAGCGGAGATGTTTAGAAAAGAGAAGCACGTTTAGTGAACCTCCTATCACCAAGTTCGACTGTCAGATTTCCCCACATTGTGTTGCATGAATAGTATTTTGACATCAATAAATCATTACCTCCCTCATAATGAGGAGATAGTATAATCATCTGTATTTAAAGGCAATCAGCCGACTATCTGATCAGTTCATTAGTCACTAAAAGGTCGAACAAAATACCAATATTTGAATTAGTAGTGATGAGAAATGTGGTCCAAAGTTTGATAAACTTCACTGACATGAGACAGAAACTGTTTCAAACATTGTCTCATTGAGGGTTTAAAAATCAAAGTATTTGGACTTTAATTCAACCATAATATGGTCTGTTTTCAATGAGTCATCTTGTCCTCATCCTACAGAGTGAACACACACAACACACGCACACACACACACACACACACACACACACACACACACACACACACACACACACACACTTACAGGGTCGGTGGGGGTGAGGGAGGCGAGCAGGATTCCAAACAATCTCCCCCAGGCCGCTCCTATTAGCAGAGACGGGATGAAGACTCCAGCAGACACCGCCAGGCCGTAGGTCCAACACGCCAGGAAGAAATAAGTCAAGGTGAACAAACCCAGGGTCAACGGATTGTAGGTTCCTTTGAGAACGAGAGGGATGAGAGGCGACATTAGAGAACCATAATCATGTTTACAGTTTTTAACAATATGATTATGTTTCCCTTACACTTGTGCAAAATTAAAGGAAGTAGAAAAGGCTGGTTGCACAAAAAGTTATCCTCACTAATAGCTTTACCTGGCTGGTTGTGGAAGAGGCTGCGAACACTTCTCTCTGGAGTGTTGAAGAAGGCCGTTGCCATGGAGTTATACTCCCCATCTGCACAGAACAACTGAGAGACAGAGATAGAAAATGACTCAACTAGAGGAGACAAAAAGAGTGTTTTTGTTGAAGCTTTTGTTTTGACCAGGTGGTGCCAAATGTAAAGTGAAAGGATCACCAATGTAGTTATTATTGATCCTGAGGGGGACATGTGGATGTGTGCACCAAATGTAATGGTGATCCATCCGATAATTGTTGAGACATTTCACTAAAAATCACAAATATGAACCTCATGGTGAAGGAAAAAGTCAGATGATCACCAAAATCAGTAGCGTTCGTCCTCCGGTTGTGCATTAATAGCTTTAAATTGTTGTACACTTCTTAGATCCTTCGGCAGGATTGTTCTCACGAGATTATTGCTGGTAAAGCTTGTTGAACCGAAACAGTTCCGTCTGGAACTTCAAGATAGGAAGTGCCAAGATTCACTATGAGACGGGTTCATCTTATCTGAATCTGCACTTGTGGGTGTCTTACTTGCCGAGTCATGCACATCAAATTGTCCATCTGAAAGCTGTAATGATAAGAGACTGTGCTTGTGACACCATGCAACTCTGACTTCCTTCATTTTAGCTTCATTACATGACAAAGGGGACATTTGTGTGTGTGTGTGTGTGTGTGTGTGTGTGTGTGTGTGTGTGTGTGTGTGTGTGTGTGTGTGTGTGTGTGTGTGTGTGTGTGTGTGTGTGTGTGTGTGCACCTGCAGTGGGTACTCCTCAGTGTGTTCAGGCCCCAGAGGTTGACAGTCATTAGAGAAGTATATCATGGTGAAGGAAACTGTCGCGGTCACTGCAGCAACCAGCATGGCCTCCATCACTTGGAGACCAGGGCGATGAACATACCTGTAACACACACACACACATATTCATATACACACATGGACATTTTCAAATTGTACACATAATGACTTTAATTATCCTTAAAAGTCTAACATGTCGACACGTTGTCATCCTCAGTGCGGACTTTCCCCGGTGACAAAGAAACTCCGGCTGCTATAAAAACAGCTGAGTGGAAAAACGAAAGCTTCTCTGCCAAATCTGACTTTGTCTTTTGAAGGCGTCATGGCTCTATGCATGCAAAATGAAATCTATCTCAAACTGTGACACAAATACAGACTTTATTGTTTATGCTCTCTCACTGTATCGGATGACGGAGGAGTATTTTCAAAAGCAAGACCGGATATGGAATATGAAAACACCAAGAAAAATAACCGCCAACGTAATTTTATTGATTTCCAGTTATGCTGAACAAAGTAACACAAACATTAATGTGTTTTTCTTTTTTTTTTTACTCCTACCCTCTCACCCTTGCATTTGTTTGTGCACCTGACTCACCTTATACATATTTATGTGACTGAATGTACCCAACAAGAAGATAGACTTCACTGGATTAGTTTCAGTGTTTTGAAGGCCACAATCTTTGCACATAAATCATTTAGATATCCGCCCTGATATTGGCCAATTATGGCTTCAACTACTCAATTAATATTCATTATATTCACGCTGCAAGCAGAGGAATTGTTCACATACTAAACCTCATCATGCGACCCAGTGGATCCATATCTTTGACCCTTTAGGTTTTATGTCTAGTGGGTTAATATCACCATAATCATATTATATAAAAGTAAAACCAAGTGTAGGATATCTTCTTTTTACTATAATAGTGCACTCTGTAGCTTATCTTAATCATCTTTTCATTTATAATTAATACGTCCCTAACTCACCATATACATTACAATGCAATATGCAGCGCTTGTTTCCATTCAATAAACATTTCAGCATTTTTTATTAAATATTTGCTCTAGTTTTATGTACAGAATTGTTTCTTAATTAAATGAATTGTTCCCTGATATATTTTGAGAAACATTACATATGTTCATAGCAGATCAATATAAATGTTTTCCTTTTTCTTCTTTCAACCGCTACATTTTTCAATGTAGCTGTCATTTGTTCTGTTTTTATCTTAATATAATATACACTTCTTTTTCTGTCTTTCTCCTCAGTTGTGTTTGTTGATTCATTTGTATTGTATTACTGACAGCTGTGCCTTTATTATTGTGCAACTGCCCTTCTTATACATTATATGTTTATGGAAACACCATAATCAAAGGGTATCTCTGTCTACAAGCTTTAGTTATTCTAGTAAATGTAGCTTTTGTAAATTGACTTCATCAAAGCCACTATTGTGATTAAATGTCGTACCTAAATAAATACACGTAATCAGTAACAATCTCATATTTGCACAAAACAAACTGAGATACAGAAAATGTGATTCCTGTTCCACAAAATGTCTATTTCTGTTTGCTAATAGTATCGTCATAAAATAAAACTTGCACATTTCAAAACTTTATATTAAAAACTCATCTATAGACGAACAAACTGCACAATAAGTACGATCCAGACACTAAAGCAGGAAGTGCAGGTTTCTTAGCAGAAGTCTCCTCCCAGATCAGACATTCTCCCAGCAATTAGACCTGTTCTAACCCTGCAAACTATTTTTAAACACCTCAATCACAAGATGCTGACATTCTGAGAATCTGTTTCAGAAGCTCATGGGAAGACTTCCTCATCTTCAACCCTACCCTGTGTCTGTCACCTGACCTTTCTGTCAAAACTGAGTTAGTGACATTTTGTTTTGTGCTTGTGTGTTTCTTTGAGGTCTTTTTTAAACCTTACCTGATCCTGAAGATGGTCAGCCAGTAGTTGAGCTTGTTGAACAGAGCTCCCAGTAACCCACCTGCACAGGAGATTTTTGAACAGAAACAGAATCAGATATACTGTTCTTCTACTTTTTAATATATTATTCATGGTGCACCCGGCAAAACACATGTGCAGACCCATAAAATAGATTTTACCTATAGCTCCCATAGCGATGAACAAGGGAATCTCATAGAGGTTGTAGGCCACACTCTGAAAAAGGACAAAGGTACATCTTTTACACTGACTAATAAACAATGTGCAGCTGCAAAAACACACAATGTATAATATAAACGTTTCTCACATCATTCTCAAAGCGCCCAAAGTTGATGAGACCCGGGTTGGAAAGGTCTCCTGCATTTTTGTGGTAGATACTGAGGAAGAAGTTGAGGGTGAAGGTGGAGATCATGGAGGCAAAGAACTGCAGGTGAGACAGAAAGTAAAATGATGATGAGAATTGAAAAGATAGGGAAGGAGAACAGGACAACATATCACATCCATCAACTCTGCACTCATATATTCCTCTCCGTCGCATGACAGTTGATAATGAGTTTCTGATGGGGGGTATATACGTAACACAATATCACTTACTATCCTCCACGTCAGCATCTGGTTCCAGAAAGAAGCTCCCTCCTCCAGAGAGAACAGAACGCCGCCTGTCGACCGAAAGAAACACAATCACAGTCAAAAACCGCATTTCAACTGAATTATTCATTTGATCCACTTAAACGACAAGGAGGTGAGTGTCTTTGCCAACATAGCTGGCATGTTAACCGACCTCACATAAGTTAAACTGCACGCACTCTATGCTGACGGTAACACATAAGAGACTGAGACGCGGTCTGTTCCACACAACTGGTGGAAAAGAAAAGCCTCAGTATGTACAAGGCAGCTTTTTTAATTACAGCTTTAAAAAAAAAAAACATATATACACACATTTATACATTTTATATATATATTTCTTTAGTTTTTTAAAGACTTGCAGATAGACCAGATGGTGACTCAGTCTTTAGTAGCCTTGCAGCTGTATTGTTGGCTTTATAGCAGCTAAATTGCCCAAATAACTGAGGCAGATTATTAACAAACCACATGTTTATACTGTGTTCTGGTGAGACTGTTTTTACCGACTGGTGCTCCGAAAGCAGCTGAAACTCCGGCAGCAGCTCCAGCAGACACAAAGTCACGTTTTTCGGTGTCCCTCCGGAAATATTCAAACATCTACAAAGACAATCAAACATTAACTACTAATTACATGATTTTACTCAAACACAGTCTAACTAATTACATTTTAAAAACATGTAAACTTTAAGGAATTAAGGAAATCTAAAATTCTGTATAAAGGCACTTCAGTCAAAGGAGAATACAGGTGTGTTTGCAACAAAGTAACTCCAATTAAAAGTAAATATAAGACTGTAATTAAATATACTTCCTTCTGTGGAGTAACCTGACAAACAAACACACACACACAGACACACAGACACACAGACACACCTTGAAGTCTCTCTTTAAAGAGGTGCTCCTGCCCTGTGAGACCCCGGCAGCTACAACAGCACCAGAGTGAATCATGGGACCTTCCTGAGGGATTGTGGGTAAACAAGAGGAGACAGATATGAGAGGGAATTCATGGCAGGAGGGAATTCATTTACAAATTCAATATGTTCAACTTTGAATGAAAATGATGTATATTTATTTCCCAAAACCCACATTTTAGGCTATGAAAGCAAAGACATCAGTGCAGTATGTGTTTTATAAATGAGGATATCTGTAAATGTCTGTAGTGTATTTTGTAGTGTATCTGGCTTCATTGACTCTAGTCGACTAATGACAGCAGCGTTTTGGCGAATTGAGAATTGTGAATGTGCATTAGAGAGAAGCAGCTTTACCTTTCCGACAGCCAGACCGCCAACCACTGAACAGATAACACCGCACACTTTAACCACCAGCGTCTGTGGAGGAGAAACACACAACATTGTTCAAAAACAGTGGTTCAAATGCATCCATGTCTGCGTGTGCGTGTGCGTGTGTGTGTGTTACGTGTGTCTGTACCTTCAGTCGTACCACCCTGGGAATCTTGACTCCGTTCAGATAACATTTTATCTGAGGAATGCCACTTCCTGCTGCTATGGGCTGGATGAGACAAAGGAGAAGCAGAGGAGAGTTAGGTCGAAGGAAAAGATGGAATATAGAGGTCTGCAGTAATTATGATTACAGCAGTAGCATCTGAGGATGTGAACAGAGGTGTTTATATATGCATTATGAAATCCATCTGTGCTTTTAACATGAAATTGCATTGACAGCAGACTTTATGGTGGGAAAAAAGCCTGACTGAAGACATAAACATAAAACCTCAGCTAGTAAACTGTGGTTAACCAGAATGGTGGGAAAAAGGAAGCGTATTCATCTTTACAAATGTTCACTATTACGCACTGTTGGGAGTTAAAATTGTAAAGACATGCTATTGGCTAATTTGTTTTCACTTCCCTATCTGTCTGAAGGGATTATCATTAAGACACAAAACTGACTTACTTCTTCAAATTTCCACAATCACATTTCAAGAATGTGAGGAAGACAGACTGAAATCCAGTTTGATTCATGATATTTAATAAATCTGCTCCAGTCTCACCTCGAAACATGCAACGATGATGGCCCCCACCATGACAAAGACGGAGTTGATGGAAACCCAGAGGATGAGGGAGATCGACAGGCCGCCCACCTCTGTGAACTTCTCTATGTCTGTGAGGGGTCAAAGGTCAAGGAAAAACTGGAAAAGTCCATACAGCGCGTCAATTCACTAGTTATTATGAACAAAAAAGTTAAGACGCATGGTGAAGACATGAACTCCATTTAGATGATAGTTATGACTGAAGGGACAAATGGCTGTTATCCACTTTAAACATCATATTCATTAAGGAAAGCAGATTTAATTTCCCCGCCCACTGCAGTGACGGGAATCTGTCTGATGTGAAACTAGCAAAGTTCAGACAGACTGTGATCAATCAATTTAGATCCAGTTTATACATTTAAAACACATATAACACTGGATATTTGTGTGATTTAAACAGCCGTTTATGTAGATGAGGCTTCCCTTATTTAGACAAAAATTGATTTAAGAGAAGTTTGATGATACAGTAAATAAAATGGAAGCGTGTCTGTTAAATGAGACGCGCTAATGACGGGTGTCAAATACACTTAAACCGGTTTGTCCATTATGTTCTGTTGTTGTAACCAGAGGTGGAAGAAATATTGGGATCTTTACTTTAAAAAAGTAGCAATACCACAGTGTACAAATACTCTGTTCAAGTAAAAGTATCAGCTTCAAAATGTACTTTAAGTACCAAAAGTAAACTACGCATTGTGCAGAATGGACCGTTTCAGAATCATGAAGGCTGTAATACATATTTATTTCTAGTTATTTAGGCATTAATGTTTTTATCACTTTAGTGTTTCAGCTGCTAAAGGAGGGGTTTATTTTTTATTTATGTTCTTGAGAGTAGTTTGACAATTTTACCACCGGATCAATAAGTATCTCTATCCATGAAGATACGTCATCATGTTTATGTTATTTAAATTTTGTATTATGAATCTGAATCTGAAAAGTAACTGAAGGCACCAAATAGTGCAGTAAAAAGTACACTATTTTTCTCTGAGATGTAGTGAAGTAGAGATATAAAGTAGCAGAAAATGGCAAGTACAAGTACAAACATTTTTTTAACCCAAGAACAGTACTTTAGTAAATGCACTTAGTTATTTTGCCAGTATACAGCAGCCTGTTTGGTCCGTGACAGGACTTTGTTGTGTCGGCAGGAAGGTTCATTAAAAGACATATTTTTTTATTTAAGTATTAATCTTTATGAATAGTATATTATTCTTTTCAATTATATAAATATTGTAGGTTTATTAACTATCAAAATACTCTTTAGGTGCAGCCCTTGGTGTATCTTGTACAAATATGCAGGATACTCTCTTTGACCACTCTGTATTTGATCCCGGCCATTTCCTCCACCACGATGTCTATGAAACAGGCGATGAGGCCGGTCAGAAAGCCGATTAGACCACAGACCACCCAGCGACTGATCTCCAGACAGCGGAAACCCTAAAAGTACAAAATGAGGAAGGAAAGGACGATGAACAAAGAAGATGAAACATACAGCAGAGGAGAGGAGAGAGAATGAAAATACATGAGTTCATACAGAGAGAAATATTAAGATAGTAAAACATATATTCAGGTTATTTCTGCTCTACTTACCATGTAACTCATCCTCCTCTCCTCCTCCAGAAACAGCTGGTTCTCAATGTTATCATAGTCCAGACTCTGCAATAACACACACACAAAAATAAAGACAATTAATCAGTTAAAATAATAAGATAAGATTAATGGTGAGGATGTTTGCTTTTTTTCTTCGATGCTCCACGATAAACACAGATCTTGTGACAAAACGGACATGTGCATATACTTCTTTGGATCAATGTCAGCAAGTTCATAGCAAACCAAAAATATGTTAATACAAAGCTGATTTGATGAACTGTTGCCAGTTTCCACTCTGCTTAAGGAGATTATTGCCCTCTTTGTTGACCACCGTGTTGTTACAGTTTCATGGACTGAAGTGCATTTTCTATACTTGTGTTATAACAACTCCTTTTGCCGTTTACAGCGCTTCCTTTATTTAACAATACCTGTTTTTTTAACTCCTACAAAGTGTCACCGCTGTAGGAAAGTTTCAAATCTTACACATAAACATTAATTAAAAATCATGTAATCATCTAATATTCAGCATTCTGTTTGACCATTGGGCCGTTTTACCTCAAATTTAAGTGACAGCAGCTTCTCGTTGTGAGGGATCTCTTTAGGCCGCCCCCTAAGAGAGTCCTGCAGGAAAAAACAAACAGAAAAAAACAGAGATCACCACACTAACACTGACCTTTAACCTCTGACCTGTTTGGATCATGTGAGCGGCTGCAAGGAGCCGGGAACTAAGTTAGGAGGAAGCAAACATTTTTAATACAACAGCAGAAACATTTGAAATAGCAGAAAAAATACATTATTTTGAAGAGAGGACGGGTTTGACATACTTCATTTAACGTAGAACTGGAGCATAAATGATGAGGCGGATGGAAGATGCATACAAGCCAGCTAAAGGAAATCAAAAGCACCCCATTTCACATTTGCATGCAATGTAAAGAGAGCCTCTGTCCCACAGATGTGGCCCCTCTGTGCAGCCACACAATCAGACGCCAATAAAGCAAATATATAAGGGACATTCACATAAACAGACCAAGATACTGTAAACAAATAAACAGCATTTAACAAGCATTGCAGATCACATGCATGGAATCACATTCCCATCAGGCATTGCAAAGAGAGCTGAATCTGATGGGTTTTGTCACGGAAAGGAAATGGATGTGATGTCCTGTCAAGCTAAGTGACAGTTAAATTAGCCTCAATCATCAGTCACACGGTCTTGTACTGTTCTGTCAACACTGACCGCAGTCTAAAGCTTTTGATTTTTGTTCTAAAGTCATGCATCTCAAACGCTGAATTTAACTGACTCATTGTGAGTTTTGGGGGGCATTTATGTTGTTTATTTCATTGCCTAATTACCTCAAACTGTGCTAAGAGCTAAACGAATATAAACATCTTCATATTTCCAACAAAAGGGGCTTTGAAAAGGTCTTGTCTGGTACTAAATACTGAATAGTTGAGCGGTCAGGGTCAAGCACACGGCCTGCATCAATTCATCATTTGCGATGCATCACAGTGGAAACCTTCCGACAGTTTCCAAACACATGACTGTCATGCACGCTGGATGAGTCAACCCTCCACAGTACAGTGGCAGGTCAGATCTTCAACATTAGGCTAAAATTGTATTCAGCAGGAAGGAACTGAGATTAAATTCATAAAATAACTTCTGTAACCTCAACTTTATCTCAGGCTGCATCTCACAAATTAGGCCTTAAGGCTCCACGTGTACACAAACTCAGCCTAAGCATGAGGCATAATTACATATAATCTACTTTAAATGCCCCCCAACATGCAGCTTGATACGTTTTTTTTGTCATTTTCAAACAATAATTGATGATAGTTGATCATTTTTGTCATTATAGTGGAGAAATGTTGCTAACGGTCTTGGTGGAGCGATGATAAAGTAGCGAGTCGAGCGACAGACACAGAGAGAAAGAGAGCGATGGCGTTTTCGGCCTTTACCTCCTCCGACGATATCTCCTCCTCCAAATCCACCGTGCTGAGTCTGCCTATCTGAAATATACTGCCTCCTCCCGATAGCTACAGACATCACAGACATCAACAGAAATATATGTATATATGGCTTTGTGTTGCAAGTCCTGAGCTGATGCTTTAACATCACATAAGATGCTGATATTCAGATAGAATACAAAAAAACCTAACAACACATGATGTTACGCACAAAAGTACATTATCATAGGAAGTGCTATTCGGGTACTTTCATCTTTATTCCTGATGTTGCGTGAGGTGGCTGTTCCTGTTGGCATTGGAGGAAAAAGGAAGTTGTTTTTTCCCGGTTTGTTTCAATATTAGGTGGACAGACGACTTCATTCAGTCTCAAGGTCTACTAGCGCATGACATTATCAAAGTTTGATATTGTAGTTTCATAGTGCTCTGTTCACTAGGATACTAAAAGCAACATTGTGGAGGATTAAAATGACCTTATGTAACCTGATTTTATTACTTGAGAAGTGCAGTGGGAACTGTCACACTGTCACACAGGTTACCTTATCATCATCTTCATCATCATCCTCAAAACTCTCTGTAACCCTATTATTAGTTTAACTAACTGAATCTAATTTAGTGCATCATGTAAGTCATTTAATTACTTTCATGCAGTTACATTCCAACCCAAACAAAGCTTCTTGTTGCATCTGAAACTGCCAACACACACCATAACACATGAAAACAAACACCCCCAAAAATGAGAAAAAAACAATTTTTATCTCCCTTTAATCTTCATCCTGTATCTGTATAATGTTTAACAAAATGAGTCACGGTTAATATTATTAATTGGCTGTTTTATAATATAACCTGTTATATCTGTTGCAGATCAGAGGGAATATGTCTCAGTAGTGAGCCTTATCATCATCTTCATCATCATCATCTTCATTTCTAAAGTTAGGACTGTTAGGTTGCTTATAATGATGACTTTGTCCTTAATGATCATACCAGGCTTTATAATAGGAAATTAGCAAAGTATCAAGCTGGTGGATAGCTCTGCAAAACTCTCTGTAACCCTATTATAAGTGTAAGTAACTGAATCTAATTTAGTGCATCATGTAAGTCATTTAATTACTTTCAGTGTTTTGTGTAGCATTAACACCAATGACGTAATTCTGTGTGACTGGTATTAATTTGATATTGTTAATAATAATGAGCTATTTCAATGTTGTAATGTTCAATGTAAATGTGAACGAGATTTAATTCATGAAAAAAAGGTTTTGAATGAAAGTAAAGGCTCCACTTGTATGATAAAAATGACAAGACAATTCCTAGAACTTAGGATTTTAAATACACTGCCAAAATTGAACATTAGATGAATAAATGTAGTTTTACCATTGCAAGGACAGTCTTTAATTATTGAATATGTATAATTTATGTGATTATTAAGTTAACTTAAAGGAATTTGGTGTCTGCAAAAGTAAGTGACAGCACACAGAATGACCCAGTTACATTGCAACCCAAACAAAGCTTCTTGTTGCATCTGATGCCCCCCTCCCACACACACACACACACACACACACACACACACACACACACACACACACACACACACACACACACACACACACACACACACACACACACACACACGTGGATATACATGTACATTTTTATTCCTGTTCTATCTTTATTTTGTTGTATAGTATGTGTATTTATTGTCTGTGTCTGTGTAGCTGTATAGTATGTGTATGTGTATTGTATTGTCTGTGTAGTTGTATAGTATGTGTATTTATTGTCTGTGTAGTTGTATAGTATGTGTATTTATTGTCTGTGTAGTTGTATAGTATGTGTATTTATTGTCTGTGTAGTTGTATAGTATGTGTATTTATTGTCTGTGTAGTTGTATAGTATGTATTTATTGTCTGTGTAGTTGTATAGTATTTATTGTCTGTGTAGTTGTATAGTATGTGTATTTATTGTCTGTGTAGTTGTATAGTATGTGTATTTATTGTCTGTGTAGTTGTATAGTATGTGTATTTATTGTCTGTGTCTGTGTAGTTGAGCTGCTGCAACACTTGAATTTCCCCCATGGGGATCAATAAAGGAATATAATAATAACACACACACACACACACACACACACACACATGAAAACAAACACCCCCACCATGAACCCTCAGGACACAGCAATGCAAATTCAAATTAATTAAATGATGCAGCATTCAAAAAAACACACATGTCTTAAAGAAACCTTGTTGTTGTCATTAAAAACACATGCATCTTCTCTCTGTTAGGTGATGCTAACTTAGCCACACATGCTAACAGTACCTGTCTGGAGAGCCTGGGCTGCTCGGAGCCATTGAGCAGCGGCGTCCCCTCCCCGGCCGCTCCGGACTCCTCTGCCCGGCTGGACCACGACACTTTCTTCGTGATGTTCGCCATGGTGTCCTCCAGTAGCTCGCCGCCCTAAATGTTGCTTATTTATTGCATAAATGACTGTTATTGCTGGCTAAGATCTGTTATTCTCCCCATGATCACTCATCTGACTCGTGATGCGGTGTACGGCTCGCCAGCAGGGCCAAAAAGGATCCGTTCCGGCGCGTTGGATTCTGGGATTTGTAGTTGTGTTGTTGTTGTTTCAAAATAGGTATTAGCAAAATGTAACTTTTAAAAGGCAAATATAGCAAAGTGCTTAAAAGAAAAAATAGGTACAAAAGTAAAATTATTTATAATTCAGACATGAAGCTTACAACATGTTCAGATCCTCAAAATATATTGAAGTATTAGCTAAATGTAACTTTTAAAAGTAAAACATATTCATAATTCAGAAAATATAGGCCTATAAACATAGGCCAAACCTGCGATATTAAAATAAAAAAATATTGAAGTAATACAAAAGTAAAATTATTTATAATTCAGACATAGCAGCGCTTACAGGTACAACAGTGTTGAAGAACATGTTCAGATCCTCAAAATATATTGAAGTATTCGCAAAATGTAACTTTTAAAAGTAAAAAATAGCATATAAACATAGGCCATACCTGCGATATTAAAATAAAAAAATATTGAAGTAATACGAAAATATTGAAGTAATACAAAAGTAAAATTATTTATAATTCAGACATAGCAGCGCTTACAGGTACAACAGTGTTGAAGAACATGTTCAGATCCTCAAAATATATTGAAGTATTAGCAAAATATATTCATAATTCAGAAAAATGGCCTCTTACATTGTTCATAACATAGGCCTATTATGCGCGTTGGATGCTGCGACTTGTAGTTTTACTGTTGAATAGGCGAAAAACATCAGTGCTAACAAATCCACCAGTGTTCAGCAAAAATATTCAGATCTTGTATAGGAAAAGTAGCAAAACTAATTTTGAAGTATTAGCAAAATGTAAGTTTCAAAAGTAAAAGTATTCAGAATTCAGAAAAATGGCCTCATAGTTTAGGTCTATTATGCAAGTATATTTAATGATGCATTAATGTGCAAGAAGCAGTTTTGTTCTCTTATAGTTGGTCAGGTGGAGCTAAATTTAAGTATTTTATAAAAACAACTGTTGGCTAGTTCTATCTTTAAAGTGCATCATATTTTATAAACTCATGTTTTGTAATTAAAATCTTGGTCTGCAGCTACTGAATAAGGCTGTCAAATAAGTGTATAGGAGTAAAAAGTGTAATGAACTCAAGTACAAGTACCTTAAAGTTGTACTTTAGTAGCCTATAGTAATTGAGTTATACTTACAATCCATCTCTGGAGATGCAAAGGTATAATTTAATAATTTGATAACACACAAAACATACAGTGTTTAGGCTTGTGAAAGCAGGAACAGCACGTGTAATAACATTAAAGATGAATAAATGTTACTGTAGGAGTCTGAGTGAGCCACCACCGAACCAACACGCCTAAAGTTAATTCAGCAATTTTGATTCATATTATTATTACTTTGTGCAAATGTGTATTTGGAACAAGAAGATGCTTTCTTTTTTTTTTTGCATTCTGTTCTCAGTTAATAAGACAGCAAGAAATGTTAAACATTGTAAAGAACTCGTCATTTATTTGTTTGAGTCCAGATCATACACAATTTAAAGTTTATTGGACTTTTGTATCTTGAAACGCAGCAAAATGATAAAACAAAAGCATTATGAGATCTAAAGATTTATTAGTATAAAAATAAGCATTATAAGTTTCTACTGACTATCCAAAAGACAGAACCACAGAAATCTCTTTCTACAGTCAAAAAGTGGCTATCAATATATATACAAATATATCCACAAAAATGTAAGAAAGTGCAGCATCATTGATAAACAATTTTTCTCTTACTTTAATATCCATCCTGTATCTGTATAATGTTTTACAAAATGAGTCATAGTTAATATTATTAATAGGCTGTTTTATTATATAACCTGTTATGTCTGTTGCAGATTAGAGGGAATCTGTCTCAGAAGTGAGCCTTTACTGAGATCTTGTTCTGGTTCTCAGAGGATCAATTGGATATACAGATGTATGACAAATACACAATAAAACATAAAAAACACCATTGGAAGAGTTTCATTCCAAATCACATATCCAATATTGGAAAAAGTGTAGTACCCGGCATACAAAAATATTTTTGGCATGAAAGTAAGAGACATTAATATCACATTAACAAATTTGTATTGTTCTAGGATCCTTTGTAGTGTTTAATTATTGACTGTTGGATCAAACTCAGATTATTATTGGTAGCTGATTAGTCTGACTAGTTTCACTTCCGTTTGATATAACTTTAACTCCAGTAAGAGTCTGCTTTGTGTTCATCAAACACATGTGAAAAAAAATAATCTAGAAGAAAAAAAAGGTTTCATTTTAAAAGAAAGGCAAAAGACAATCCCTGCAGAACTTGTTTTGGAATGAAACTCTTGATTTCTGAAACTTTATTAAACACAATGCTCCAAACATTCACAACCGACCAGCTGCACTTCCCCATGGAGCTCCTTGATGTCCTCCATGCCAAGCACCACCCCTCTGGGCACCCCTCTTCCTTCTGCCACCCCTTCCACCTCTGCAGGACTCAGCACCCGGCTCCACATCCTGAACCCGGCCACCTGCCCAGCGAAACCCTCCGCGGGGTCGAACCCCCCACCGACAGTGTCCTGCTCCTGCCCCAGCACCACCGACCCTCCACCGGGGATCTCCCAGCCCTTCCTGAAGTTGGAGCCAGAGGAGGCGAGGAGCCGGTCACTGTAGTGCCAGAAACGACCTTGGATGGAGGACCAGAGGACGCAGAGGTGGTGCCAGTGAGCGTCCAGGAGCGACGACGCAGGGAGGCGGCGATATACGGGGTCTCCGATGACAAAGTCCAGGGAGGATGCAGATGTGGTGGAGGAGTTTCTTCCATACAGAACTAACTGGTTGTCGTTGACGTCTGTGGCATAAGAGAGCAGAGTGCCGACATGTGAGGTCTCCACACGGAGCCACAAACAGACAGAAAGTTCCGGAAGGTCGGGGAGAGACCGGAAGAAGGTGACGTAGTTCTCCGCTGAGGCCGAGGGGAAGAACAGCATGGAGTCCACGTTACAGACTGCAGACAGAGGGAGAGAGGAGATACATAAAAACCTTGATGTTAAAATATCGTCCCTGAGTTTATTGAGTTACAGTTTAAGGCTTTGCAAATCATTCCCCTTAACACACTCATACACAATTTATTTTAACGACAGGCCCCTGACAATATGGGAATTATTCAACATAGCTTTTTGAAGACTTATTAAAGGAGCTTTGACTGAACTTCCAAAATTCAAAAAAAATAAATATTTTTTTTCAACATGATAAAAAAAAACATAAAAATGGAAAAGACAAAAATGTCAGACAAAAAAATATAGACACAATTGGTTTAAGTGAAATCCTTCTCTAACTGTTCGGGTATAAAGTTAGTAGCCTACCTCAAGTAACTATCACTTACTGGTTGCTTCTTTCTTGGGAATGGGTCGTGTAGGGATTTTTTGCCTCACAGGAAGATGGAGGAAGTTGTGGATCACTGAAGACTCTACCTTTGTGTCACTTTCCTCCTCCTCTCCTCCATCCCAGACGCTCAACCGGGGCTGATCAGACTCAGACTGGGGCTGAGGTAGACCATCAAGGACCTGGACCCTTGGAGACCCCTGACTGGTCCGGCTCTGTCTGTCTTTTGTGGGTTCAGGATACGTTTGAGAATGAGGCAGGGGTTGGGACCGATAGGGATGACTTGGGTTGTGTGACTCGGGATGACGGTTCAACCGAGGCCGGGATTTTTGCTGGACCCGTGCATGAAGATACGGGACAGTCTGACTCAACTGGATCTGCTCCTGCTGGATCGAGTACGGCTTTGTCTGGGCCCGGATCTGGATCTGTGACTGGGGACCATAAGGGTCAGGCTGGGGCAGGTAATCTGTGGACCGGGGTTCAAGATTTGAGTACTGGACTTGAATCTGAGGATGAGATACTGGTTGAGGTCTTGACTTCCGGGTCTTTGACTGTTTAGGCTGGTTCGATCCTGCCTGGTTCTGAAGAGGCTTTAGGTGCGTTGTGGACTGTGATTGATCATCAGTCTGTGAATAGCTGAAACCTTCTGATCTGGGTTGGGTCTCCAGGATCCTTCCAGACCTCCCTCCTCTGGGTGTCTGGCTCTGAGGTGTGACGCCGGAGTCCAGAGACTCTCCCGTCCTCCACGTCCCTCTGGTTCTAACTCCTCCGTTCTGCTGGAGCACCTCACCGAGCCGGACATCCAGCCGGGTCACACGCAGGGCCTGGTTCTTCAGGGATTCCTGCAACCCCTTCAGCCCGATGATCAGCTCATCACGCTGGGCTTGGAGGGCAGCCAGCCGTTCGTCTTGGCTCTGGAGCTCCAGGGTGAGGTTGGAGAAATCCGGACCGGGATCAGGCTTCTGTTTCTGGGCGTGTCGGCGGTTCTCCCTCAGGTTCCTCTCCAACGAAGCCAGACGACCCTCCAACCGTTTATTCTTCTTCTCCAGCTTCCTGCTCCACTCTCTGGGAGAATAATCAACAGGAGAACACTTGAAAATGTATCATGTACGATCAGGCCTGGTTTGTCATTTTGTCTAACTTGATGTATGAAGTTTGTAAATTGTATAGATGTTTAACATCACACAGTATTTATGGAATCATTGAAATAATAAGTTTATGTTATACATTTAAAAAAATTTAACATATGGACACTAATTTTTTTGGACTAATTGATATATTTTTATTCCCCTTCACAGATTTATTTCAAAATATAATGGTAATACACCTATTCTTCTGTATTTTGGTATATATATGGGTCGTATGAAGATATATGGTGATACATTTTATAATTAATGAAAAGCATCGATTATTGATCATTTCTGAAAGTTATTGCATATGCAGTTGTATATGTATATCAACAGGTTGGATCTTCAAATGTGAAAAATGTGCAAAGTTTTGTTTACATAAGAGGAAATTAATCCAGTCAAAGAATATTGTTGCAAAGCTGTTCTGTTTATCATAATTTCTCATTCCCCAAAAAGAACAGTTTTTTAAAAAGGACAAGCCTCTCACTCGATATTTCAAATTTCTTTATTGAATAAATGCTAATGTTCGAGCATGCATTTATATATTTTCTTGTTTGATGGTCTCTTTAAGAAGATGTAATTCCTGTGATTTTATGCACTGAAGCTGGATTTACCTCAAATGTCCTTCTCTTCTCCAAACTGCTCTTTATCTTCCATGATGTTTTTACTTACCAAAAATCCAGTAGGGATTTTTCTGGGATAAATCTCTCGACAGATATATTTACATTTACTTAATAAGTTATTTAATGACCATTTGTACCCGACCTCTGACCTGAGACCTTCTATCTCCTGCGTTGTGCTCAGCTTGAAGTGTTCTAGGTCCTGTGACACGCTGTGCCAGCGGTCACTAAGGGCCTGAACGCGGCTCTCCAGCCCTCCCGAGGTGTTTCTGTTCTGGTTCTGGGCCAACATGTCCAAACGGGCCTGGGTCAGTGCCTGGAACTGCTGGAACTAACAAAGAAAAAATGTGATTTCACAAGTCTTTCTGCAGCTGTTCAAAGTCCGGAAAATACTCAAAACCTCCAGAAAGAAAAAAGAAAACAAACGTACGATGCATTCCTGTGATGACTTCTCCTCTTGAACAATCATTGTTGCAAGAGTTTTTTTACCATTTCAGCTGAGTACCTCAGTACTTTTACAAAATTACTCATATGTTATAAGTAATTTTATTTTTGTGTATATGCTCTACCAAAGTAGAGAGGAGTAGATCTGTCGAGGAGAATGGTTTGAAGTTAAAGCTTGTTGAGTTGTAAAACCTTAATTGTATTCCCTTTAGGCCAATTATTAATCATTATCACAGAAAGTGCATTAAAAACACAATACAAATACAGTTTAGACATTGCTAGGCAATTCATTTCAAGAAATATTATTGTTTTATTTCTTGAAATTGTCTTTACATACCGACGGCAATCAATAAATCAAATTCTGTGACTAAAAGAAAAATATCTGTGGCTGTTGGACTGTAATAAGACCATCAAATAATTTCATGAAATGATTGGATGGATGAAACTTAAGCTCTTTCAACAAAGATTTCAACATAATCACAGGATAACAAACACATGAATGCAATAAAAATGTCCATTAGTTTGATTAAAGTTGGCTACTGTTAATGCACAAACACACAGTCTTTTTTTCAAACCTGCTCGTGTAGTCGTCGTAGTTTCTGGGACACATCGACTCCCTGAACCTTGACAGGCTGAATTTGCAGCAGGAGCAGGATCAGGGACCAGCGGCCGGGCCTGAAGTCGCCCATGGTGCAGTGGAGCTGGGATGGATGCAGCTCGGAGCTTGGGTCCCTGTCTGGATGTCTTGAGGTGAAGAGTATGGGAGATAAAGTTAAATAGCTGAAAAGGGCTGGTCTTGATACACACTGTATACACACAATAAACACATATGCACACACACGTACAATACACAAAAGCACGCCCACCTCGAAGCAGACTTTTCATTTTCCACGGCATCATTGGGGACCTCAGAGGAAATGCAGATGGATAAAACAGGTACTCAGATTATCTCTTCCTCTCTCTCTCTCTCCTACACAAACAAACACAAAGAATAAAAACTTCTCTTTCTACAAACTGATATCCAGTGTTTAATAAGTTGCAGAATAATGGATTACTATACCCAGTTTTTTAATGTTAAAGTGCTGAGGATGATGTTTTTCTCCACCACAACCCCACTTTAAGTTTTCTTAACTGGATCAAGTTTTGATTAAATCATATCCTGTATGAAAAATCATTACTGTTGGGTATCAAACAGCACAAGTAGAAAAAGTGAATACTTTTATTTGTGTGTATGTGCTCATGCATGAGGTGATTATAGAGCAGTAAATCTCATGATGCGTGGGCTGATGGAGAAGCAGGCTGTACTTTGCTCTTGACCCTGACTAAACTAAGATCTGGCTCCTTCATTCTTCTTCTTCTCCTTTTTTCTCCGACTAGCCCAATCCAGGAATTATGCCTTTATCTCTCACTTCCGCTTTCTGTTCATGACCTAGTTGCAACACTTTGGCTTTGTTTGCACTGGACTTTGAGTCCAATAAGCTGATCAATATTTTGTTCAAAAGACAATGTAGATGCACTTGAATCTGCCAACAGCTCATGTTTTTAGTCAGTATTCTGTAAGTTTTTTCATTCCAAAATCGTGTAATTATTCAATAGTTTTCCACTTTCACTGAGTTAAATATTTTAATCAATTTTATTCCTGATCATAACTACAAAATATATATTCATTTAAAGTATTTTAAAAGCTTTAAATGCCAGTTTGTTAAAAAAAAATGCCCGTGATATATTTCTGAAATTCATAACGAATGCTTTAACACAGAAAATATTACTTCAAAATGAAAAATTGAAAAGCCAAAGGGTAAAAGGGACACTTTTAATAAATTATCTTTTATTTAAAAACATTTTTTTTAAAGGGCAGCTTATTAAAAATGTTCAATAATGCACACAAATTCTAGAAAGTCTTTTGAAAGTCCAGTGTAGACGCAGTTTTCACTTTCAGTTTCATGTTGACAACAGGACATGTTAAGCCTCCTTTCTTGCGGTCAGTCAGCCGGGAAAACCTACAACACGCGCAGGTTTATCACTTGAAAAGTGGTAGATACAGATAGATATTACTGTTTGAAACTAAATAGTATTTTTATTTAACCGGCTTGCTTAATTTTTCTAATCACATTTGTTGGGAACTTTGTTTCCACTGTGATATGTTTTTGTCTGGCAGTGTTTTTAAAGAAATACATTTCTTTGGACATTAGTGATATTCATTCCTGTGTGAGGAGAACAAACTGATCCTGAAACAGATTCAGATTCTGTGTGTAACGTCAGTTTCCTGCTGCAGACATGGAAGAAGAGACTCCACTGCTGAGCAAAAGACCAACTTCTACTGAATCAAAGGTTTGAAACATTTCACATATTTTAATAACTCTTAAAAATCTCATCAATAGCCCATAGCTTTACTTTATGATTGATTTAATATGAAAAAAAATCTCACTGTAGTTATTACAGTCTGACTAGTCTCACAATGATATTTGAGACATTTGGATTGACAATTTTAAGTTAGATAGTTCACAAAAATGAAGCCTGAAGAAGCTAAATAGATTTTGTTAAGCCAGCAAGTTAGCATTGCTTTGTTAAGATCTAGTTTGTACAAAATGACTTGTCAATGTAACATTAAGCAATTAGTTAACTTAGTTTTCACCAGTTTCTTCAAAATTACCAAAAAGAAAAGTGAAAAAAAACTGACACAAACAGGACAATAAAGTAACAGTGCAAAAAAAAAAAGTGCTGTTCAAGAGAAGGCAATATGACTAGTGAATAGTTGCCAACTCCTTTAACTCTGGAATATGCATGGTGAGCATTGCAAGTAAGCGCAAAGAAATGTTTACATCAAGAAACTACTATTCCTCTTCTGCTATCTGCGCTATCTATTTTACAATGATACAGTCTCTGCTTCCTGGGTTTAACGCCGACCAAGAAGATAGTGATTGGTTTAAAGAAATACAAAAAAAGCCTGAGCGTTTTTCCCGTTGACTGTATGTGAGAAGTGGACGTTATCGCATACCCTGCTTTAAGGTCTATTTGAGTCTAAATGGACCATAATTCACTAAATGAACATCATATTGAAGAAGACTTGAAACTAGATATTGAGACCATAAAGTCATGTTTACAATGTTTACTGAGGGAATAAATGAAGTGAGAAGTAGAGTCATTTTTCATAGACTTCTATACAATCAGACTTCTTTTTGCAAACAGAGGAGTCGCCTCCTGCTGGTCGTTAGTAAGAATGCAGGTTCAACACACTTCTGCTTGGATTCACTTTTCAGACCCAAAAGGACCTGGTTTTTCCTCTAGCTACCAGAATTATATCGATTGGAGCCAGGCATTTCTTTTCCTTCTGTTAGGAATCTATTCTGACACTCATACATTTATTTTCATTTTAAAGCAAGGCCATTTTAAAGTGAAAACTGTGAGATCCTGAACTTCACTTTAACTTGAACACACTGACACTTTTAGTTTGCCTATATCAGTTCTGAATGATAGTATACAATCTGTATGTATGCAGCTCGTATTCTGAATTTTAGCTTCCACATCCTTCCACCCCAGATCAGTAACTCCAAACTGTTCCTGGCTGTCTTCTCTGCCGTCCTGGGGAACTTCAGCTTCGGTTACTCTCTGGTCTACACTTCCCCGGTGCTGCCGAAGCTGCAGAGCCCCGATGTGGACCCTCGGCTCAGGATGGGCACGGAGCAGGCCGCCTGGTTCGGCTCCATCTACGCGCTGGGTGCAGCAGCCGGCGGCCTCGGGGCCATGCTGCTCAACGACATGATCGGACGCAAGCTGAGCATCATGATGTCAGCAGTGCCGTCGACCTTTGGGTCAGTCACAACACGCTGCCATCAAACTGTGGTGGAAAGTTAATTCACTCAAGTGCTTAAATACAGTTTTGCATGTACATGTCTTTGAGTATTTCAATGTTAAACTACTTTACTTTCTACTTCTACTCTTCCTTTTAACTCCACTTGATTTTATTTAAAGCTACAGTAATTTGTTATTTTGTAGATTAAAATCTCTGCACACCCACTCAGCTGTTTTGATTACTAAAATCATAACAGGGTGGGGTGTCAACAAAACCAACAGAGAGGCGAAGAAGTTGTCAATCAAGTGCAGTTATTTGTACACACCCACACAGCAGGTCAAATTAGGCAACATGATAATACATCATCTGTTTGGCGGCGGCTATAAAATTAGCTTACAACACTAACAATGACTTTATTAAATATTATGCATTATTGTAGTTTAAACTACTAAGCAGTATAATAAGTAGTTAGAATTTGTTCTCGTTCAGCTACGACATCAACATGCTGCTTGTACTGTAAAGCGTCTCTAGGAGCAAATTCAAAATATGTTTCATGAGTACTTGAAGCACTTTTTGTGATAATACTTTGGCAATATTTAGAATGCATGGCTTTTACTTGCAGCAAAGTATTTTACACCATAGTAGTGCTACTTTTACTTAAGTAGCCTAATAAAACTGAATACTTCTTCCACTACTGATATGGCTGATATGATGCATTAAACTTAGGCATTAATCTTATAAAACAAATTTTCCAATGGTGTATTCTTTCTTACTTAATGACATATTATATATTATATTCTAAACCAAAATTCCTATTATTTTTCGAATGTTTTATGGAAAACTGTGATCTGAAATCATACTTTTGCCTGCTTTTAAATGTCAATTCTGTGAGTTGTTGGTTAAATGTACATGTTTGTCGATAAAAGAAAAATGCAGATTGCTTTTATCCCTGTGTATGACACTTTATAATAATGTCCAACCGAGAAAAAACTAAGAGAAACAACTTTAACACTGTGGGACAAGAACCCTTTTTAGCAAAAGGAGATATTCATTAATGGTACCTTAGTGCATAACTTTCCAGCACATCCGGTAAAAATGCTGTTACATTAATAGATGTATATGGTGTCTGTTTGTTTTAAAAACTCCCATCTGTATATATGTGTGTCTTAGATACATGCTGATGGGAGGGGCTGTCGACGTACAGATGCTTCTTGTGGGCCGTTTCTTCACAGGCGTTGCCGCGGGGATGAGCTCAGCATCCATTCCTGTAGGTTACCGTGGTTACAGACTTTTTTTTTACCTATCTATGAAACTTTTTTTGGGCCCAATTACACTTTTATTAATCAGAGTTTGATACGACTAACAATTATGTAAATTGTTATGATGTTTGTTCGACTGTTTTTTCATAATGCATCTGTTCATTTCACTGTTTGTGTGTTTATGTCACAGGTTTACATCTCAGAGATCTCCCACAAAGCAGTGAGAGGAGCTCTGGGCTCCTGCCCTCAGATCACTGCTGTGTTTGGGGCGCTGGCTCTCTACACCATGGGTAGGATAATACAAGACATGTATTTAAACATTTAGCTGAAACTTTTTATCCAGCACTCTTACAGTCCTTGAAAATACAGTGTAATGTTCTGTAGCCATGCACCTTGCATTGCTTGGCATCTGCTGGTTTGGTATTTTTGCTATTCTGGTTGCTTAATGCAGATAACACCTGAGGTGTGTTGTGGTATTTAAAGTGATGCATGCAAACGTTCAGCTGTCTTCAACTTCAACCGCACACATTTCCTGTTTTGCCTTCTCAACAATCATAAAGGCAACAATCTATCATAGCAGAGGCACAGCTGACAGCAGCCTCAATAGACCACAATGTACGCGTTCTATTGTAATCTGAACATCACGTATGACGTCGTCCAGGTCTGGTGGTGCCGTGGCGGTGGCTGGCTGTGGCGGGGGAGGTGCCGGCTGTGCTGATGGTTGTGCTGCTGGTGTTCATGCCCAGCTCCCCTAGGAGGCTTCTCGCTCTGGGCCGGAAGCAGCAGGCTGAGAAGGCCCTCCGCTGGCTGAGGGGGAAACACTACGACATAAACGTGGAGCTCAGTGCCATACAGGTGGGAGACACGAGGTCATAAGGTGCCAACATCAAACTCACACATTGCCTCCAGTGGTGGACATGCTACAAAATTTCTAATTATTCCATTGTAGTTTTTTTAAATGTATGTTTATCTATTTTTCTCCCAATGCAGCACAGCATCAACACTCAGGATAAAGTCACATGGTCGCAGCTGGCCACACCCATCTACTACAAACCAATCCTCATCTCAATGGTGATGCGTATTCTGCAGCAGATGACGGGCATCACGCCCATCCTGATCTACATGGAGACCATCTTCTCCCAGAGCAACGTCTCCCTGCCGCCCGGGTTGGACATCTATTCTATTTATCTAATATCAATCTATTTAGTAATCTTCTCTTTTTATATTTTATTTTCATTTATCATTTAAATGTTTCTGTTTGCAGTGATTGTCTGTTAAATTAAATACCAGGATGCTCCATAATAATCCCTCTCCTTGTTCTTGTGTCTCTCAGGTATGACGCTGCCATTGTGGGCGTGGTCCGCCTCTTATCCGTTGCTGTGGCAGCCAGTTTAATGGACAAAGTGGGACGCAAAGCCCTGCTGTACACGTCCAGTCTGCTGATGTTCCTGTCCACTCTGACTCTGACCATGATCTCCCACACCACAGCTTGCCCTCCAGGCCCCGCCCCTCCTAATCTCACCATGAGTTTGGACTACAGTTCCCATAATGCCACTGGAAACGCTTTCAATGCCGGCCCCCAAAATGCAGCAGGCCTCATCCCTCTCATCAGCACCATAGTGTATATATTTGGTGAGTGTTATGTTGTTATGTTGAAAATCCACACTTCACCTGAACTGATGGACTGGCATGAAACTTGTTTTAAATATTTAATACTCCAAGAGGATTATTTTTTATCTCTTGCCACCATCAGGTCAAAGTTTCTTTGGTTTATGACCTGCAAAACTATGACATTCTAAACAGTCTCAGCAAACTTTTATAACCAGTCAGGCATGTGTTTATTCAAGAAAGCACGTGCTGTTTGTTATTAGCTTTTGTATTGTTCAGACAAGTTAAGACCTGTCATGTCCTCAAGTCATTTTGTTCTTTGTTCTCAAAGCAACACCCATCTATTCATACAAATAAAAACTTGCTTCTCGGGGCATTCAGTTAAATTGGTTTCAATTGTGCTCACGCCTTACTTAATTGGGAAAACGTTTAAAACGTAACATCATGGTCAGGTGAGGCTACTTAGATTCCTGCGTGTTTTAGTGCCTTTTCTTCTATTTTTAGCCAATTAAGCCGAGAGAGTCTGACAAACGTCTCAACACAGAGCATGTTGTGACTTTAACAATGACTTTCTGTGCTTTTGTTCTACAATGACATCATCGCCTGCTCTCATTTGACCTGAACAGTTTGTCACCACATTGTTGCTTGTCTCCTAGGATACGCCATGGGATGGGGCCCAATCACATGGCTGCTGATGTCAGAGGTGTTGCCGCTGGTTGCCAGGGGCGTGGCCTCAGGCCTGTGTGTGACTGTCAGCTGGCTGACCGCCTTCACGCTAACGCACACCTTCACTCACTTAGTGGACAGCTACGGCCTGTACGTGCCCTACCTGTGTTTCTCGGTGGTGTGTGTGCTCTGTCTGCTGTTCAACGCGGTGTGCATCCCGGAGACTCGCGGCCGCTCACTGGAAGAGATAGAGAACTATTTCAGGACGGGGCGAACGTTCACCATCACCAGGAGTCAGTCCATCCTACAGTCAAACTGAAGCCTAAAGATCTCTTTGATCAAAAAGGATTTATTCCCACGAAATACCTCTGAAACAAGTCTACTGCACAGTGTTTTTTTTTATTTTTTATTAATATGTAATAATCACTAATATGGTCTAAGGAGAGAGGGTTTATGTTGTAGAGCCTTCTAAGAAAAGGACTACTAGAATACTGACTTACTCACGGAAGGACCACTGATTGTAAAAAGCAATTAACATTAGGTCAAGAAGTAGGTAATGATCATATCACATTAATAAAGCAGCAAACAACTATTTGTATATAAAGATATAATGGAGTTAAGTCAACCTGAGTAGAGAAGGATACAATACTAACACACTGTGTACCAACAGGAGAATATTGTCCTGTACTATAAACTATCACACAGTCTCTCTTTGTGTCAGGTTGCTTATTGGATTAATTCCCTTTAAAACATCTGCTAGAAAATACACAATACATACAATATATAAAGCAAATAAACAATACATTAACTTTAAATGTGTATTAATTATATGAGCAAGCAGATAGCTGTCTAGGAAAAAAAAAACTGGTTCATCATGTTCTTTGTGCCTAAAAAAAAAAGAACAGGACAGGAAGTGATGTTCCCGGGACACACTGGTGGCGGAGCAGGCCAGGTCACATGCCAGGTCACATGCCACAGCGTTCTCTCATTGAGGCAGGTTGGAGTCTGACTCACAGCCTCCTCATCCTCCTGGATCTCTGCTAACAGCACTCGTCTTCATGTCCCTAAATCACAGCAGTTACATTTCTGTCACAGCATCGAATTAGACACAGTAATATACAAATACAAGTGCATAATATACCAATTTAAAGAAGTGAGTGTGAACAATGATGCAATACTTTTTGTACCAAAAATACCAAAAGAGTTTATAAATCAGTATGTGATCCTGTAGGTATGTCTGTATGGTTAAAGTAGTGGTTAGTAGTAGTAAAATAGTAGTATAGTAGTATAGTATTTAAAGTGAAGTAGTATATAATAGTAGTATAAAAGGTATAAAGTATAAAAGTATAAAAAAATCTAAACAGAAAAATAAGTATCTTTATTTACTATTCAATAATGTATAGTGAAAAATGTACACTACAGTAGAAATATAATAAAAAGTTAGAAGTACTGATGGAAAATATAAATAAACACCATCAGAATTGTACAACTCTTTAACACAGTCTGAAGAAACTTCAAGTAAGACTGTGTACTATCACATAATTATTAGATACCTCCGTCCAGGTTCTCGAAAGTACTATCTACTAACAGAGGGTAGACAAAATAACAGGAACACCTGTTCCCATAATACTACTTCTATGTAGTCTGTACACTGTTTGATTGACACGGTGAGTTTTATCAAAGAAAGGAGGAAACAACACAGGTTTCTGTGTGTGTGTGTGTGTGTGTGTGTGTGTGTGTGTGTGTGTGTGTGTGTGTGTGTGTGTGTGTGTAACTATGATCTCTTCAGCCACACCTTAATAGAACAGTGTGTTCACTTTTGAAAGGCAACAGAAAAGCTTCAGTACAGCATCAGTGGAGGAATGTTTAGTTTGTAAAACCACTGTTCTCTTACACAGTGGGCTACATACAATTGAATAAAGCCTGTTTAATGTATTAAATAGAGCAGAAAAGTTTTTTTTCAGTGTGAAACAATAGTTAAAGGGATGTGACATTTCAATAAATACTGAACTTTGATGGGTGTTCTGTTGCTAGTAGCAACCGCTACACCATCACCTCTGTGTCCAGACAAATATGGAATATTGACAACATCATTTATTTACTCACAAAATGTCAAAAAGTTAGTTCTTCTAACATCAGTTTCCTGAAGAGATGCAATTTTCTTGGCCGATTCCGATTTCCAATTTTTATAAAGTCTTATTTTCTTGGCCGATTCCGACTGGACCAAAGCAATTGCAAACCGTCTATTCTAAATGTTATCTTTTTACTTTGTTATAGTCATCTATACTGATTATTTTTTTAAAAAGTACAATAAAATGTTTAGAAAACTTATTTTAGTAAATCAAAAAAATAATTGGAATTAGTAGTTTTAATTATACATTTAAGTTATCGTTAGTGCTAGGAAGTTAGACATTTACCTCTGGGAATATATATATTTTTATTGCTGTTAAAACATCTCCTTCAAACATCAGTTTCTCACCACAAACTGAAATTTACAAGATAGAATTTAAACACATCAATTTTTAGACTCTTTGTTAAGTCTGACCATAAAACAGTCTCTTTACATTTGTCTCTTGTATATAATTACTAGATTACAACAAAACCAAAAAAATAAACCTCCTGTGAGACAGTACATTCTCTCTTTTTGACACTCTGCTGAGCTTCTCCTTAACATTGAGTAACATTTATGACCTCATTAGACAGGAAACATTCCTGGAATAATTGCTTAGAATAATATTTTAAAGTAATCAGAAACACATATAACCTGCTGCTGAAAGGTATGTTGCATTGGTAGGTATGCAGCTCTCAGGTTGTGTTAAGCCTGTGGGTGTTTGTGTCACACTGACATCAAACATGAATCGTATTTGTACTTTTTCCTTGAAATCACATTTTTATTATATTTTGTGAAACTGCACAACAGGTCAGAGGAATAACAGAACAAGCAGAGTAACTAAATATACTTTGCAGTGTGATTTCATCTGGAAAGACTTTCAAAATAATATATAAAGTCTTTATTGCGAATATATATACATATATATTTTTGAGAAAGGGTTTCAGATATCTGGTTCACATAAAACTGAGCGCATTATTAACTTTATTGTTAAACACAACTCATATATTCAAAATAAACAGGAGTTTAACTTTGATGTTGTTCTCCACGTCAAAGAGTAAGACAGGTGTGTAGATAGACGGACAGATCGGATAAGAAGAAAGACAAAATAACAAGATAAGCATAGAGGTAGAAAGAGAAACAGGTAGATTGAAACATCAGTGACCCTCTCACAGCTGTTCACTCAGTGTCTTTATACCGGCTGAGTCAGAGGCTATTTTTCTATTTCTGATTAAACCCTCCTCCTTCCTTCCTTTCTTCTTTCCCTAATAAATGCTCCCTCCCCTCTCTCCTCCTTCTCTCCTCCTTCTCTCCTCCTTCTCTCCTCCTCCACCTGATCGCTGCTTCAGTTCATTATCTTGTGGCTGCCTTTAAATGTTTCACTGTCAGGAAAGATTATTCATTTAATTATTACTCCACAATATTAAAATTAGCTGACATGAGAGAGTCTTTGCACATTGGTCACACTTGATATACGTTTATGGCATTATTTTACATTCATTTGTAGTTTTGTTTTTACCAAAGATAACATTTTATGAGTACTAATGTTTTCTTAGTAAACTAAGATCTCTTTAGATGATTAGTCGTTTCTTATGCTTTATTTAAAGCCAACTTATTTCCAGTAAACTTCTGAGCACAACTCTGGTAAACACAATAATCAAAGAGATGCTTTTTCGATAGTCGACTAACACTCAGTAAGAGTACAGCCTTATAAAACAGGTACCTCAAATAGAGCAATCTGATGGGTTTATAGCTGTGAAATAATGACCACAAAAGTTAGACTTATGAGTTGTCGTGGTTGCTTAGCAACAGGGTCTCTGGGGGATCACTTCCCCTAACCAAGGGAAAAGGTTGTAACAGAGTAAGGTGCTAAAAAGCGTTACAAAATGGAAACATTTATGTTTAACTTCTCTGGAGGAGTGTATTGAGCAGAGCCAATCTCAAGAGAAATAATCCAACCTGCTAAACGACATGCAGCTATACATAAAGCGGAGGCTCTATGTTGCCCAAAATATACAAGCAAGCAGGAACACAGCAGGAATACACTAATCACAGCCTCCGCAGCACCACGATTCAGAAAAGTTCGGAATTCAGAGGGTGGGACAACATCCTCGCCACGCCAAAGAAACACACCTCCACCTAACAAAAAGAGGCAAACCTAGAACAAGCATCTAACAAAGTCATCCTACTGGCACTAGGCCGTTTCTCATTGGTTGTACAATAAATGGCATCATACAAATAACATAATTAGAGAACCTAATAATAGAAATGAATATAACGCTAGCCTGTGTTCCATTGCAACCGCTGTTCCATAGCAACCGTCTCAGTATGTGCAGCCAGCCCAAGAAGGCCTACTTAATTTTGGAACATTGTTGGTTTTATTTATTTATAAAACTATTTAGATTGTGTCTATAAAATGTAATATTGCTATACTTGATGATGATTAAAGCCAGCCCTTCAGAATTCAAAAACAGCAAAACAAGCACCTCATGTGTTGATATTTTGGGTAAATTTCTTAACCATCAACGAATTCAGAAATCTGCTGATACATTTCAGCCTGTATCAGAGACTGTCTATGACAGCAGTGAGCTCTTTATATGAAGGACACATCATGTGATCACCAATCAACAGTAAACAATTTTACCTGCATATCTGCGAGAAAATCCTCAAATGACCACCGAACTAAAATAATAAATAAAAGACAAGAAATTACAAAATAATACATGTCATATAAAAAAAACTTATTTCTGTTTGCTTCCCTCTTTTATATTTGACCTCTCTCCTGCCTTTTGACTCTGTTTTTGGGGAAATACAAACTCAGCACTCAGTAAACAGGTGTGCTATTAACCTCTAATATTATGCAGATGATACGCAACTATTCTGCTTAAGTATGCCAAAATTATAATTTTGTTCAATATAGTTTAACAAATGATTTTGGCATCAGAATTTTTTTCTTATTTTATGGCAATACTAGTTAAGCATTGGTTGGCATCATAACTTCAGCCAACACTAAAAGAAGCACTGATTATTTTTAGTCACATTTTCAAGGAATACAGTTTGTAAATAAAAATACTATATTATTTTGCCTGCTTGCTTCTTCACTTTAAAATAAGCCATGACTGAACTGCGGGTTGTTTTAGGACTGGAGGAATACCTTTATAGATAACCAACCCTTCCCATGGCTGTGCTCCAAGCTACATACTACATTTTTGAAATATCTTTTACATCAGAGAGTGGCTTTCAGGCCTCAGGCAACATTTTTCAGAGAAAAAATTCTAAAAGTAATGGATCACTTGAAGAGTTAAAGGATGAACGTAGAGCTTATAATGCCGACCCAACCCACCACGCCGTCGCAGAAGTGTAGCAATCACCTTCCAATTCACCCTCAGGAAAACACTGATAGCTCTCTCTGCCCTGCTGCCTTTGTTTGAGCTGTTAGCCATTGCAATGCTGAGAGCCATGTTGAGGCAATCCCTTAATCATAGATGTGATCTGAATTTCGAATTTAGCACCTATAAACAGACCTCTTTTTTACAGTGTTCATACTTTACCATTTTATTTCTATCCCATTATAAGTTTAATTTCAATTTCATTATATTGGGCGTACTGTTTGAACTGGTCTCGCTTTACCTATGGTTTCAAAAGTGCTTATGCAAAAAGATCAATATTATTACAATTCATTTTTAATTCATTTTTTAATGCCAGTAGAACCAACAAAAATGTAATCCTGCGCGTGTTCTCTGTAATAGAAATAACTAGGTCTGAAAAAATAGCTTGTGTCACAGCTATTAAGGCCATGTAATCACTCAAACATGTCCCAGTTTATACAAAACTTCATAACACACACACACACCTCAGTCTTTTTACTGAATGTTACATTCTGTAGGGATTGGTCTGAACTCTGGAATGTTGCTCATCAGGCCCGTCGAAACACACACACACACACACACACACACACACACACACACACACACACACACACACACACACACACACACACACACACACACACACACACACACACACACAAACACACAAACACACACACTCCCACCTCACCCAGTTGTCATTATGAGCAGAGGAAACACCCCACACACACAAAGACACACCTTGACTACTGTAAATTATCTGTTTTTAGGTGAAGGAGCAATTGGGGAGGTATTTGTATTTACTGGATAATATTTACTACAGATAAAATAAAATAAATTATGTTTTTTATTGTGCACTCCTGCAGCACTAGTCTGTAACGATAAAAGGTCAAACAGGTTGACGCATTCTGCCTTTAGAAAAGGTTCTGGGCTGGAATTTATTGATTCCCTACACATGATGAATATCATTATTTATTCGTTATTTTCCAGCCTCCCTCTCATACATCCCTTCCATACATGTGAAGGTGTGTTTTAGGCAAGGCCCTCTACCTCCAGCAGTACTCTGTGATCCAGTGACCAACAGTAGAAAAATGTGGTTCAGCTGGCCGGCTTCCAGCAGACTGAGAGAAAATGGAAACATGGCCCGGCATCTTCTGAGCTGAAATTCAATAACGTTAAGAATAAGAAAAAGAAACTCTGTACGTTCCAAATGAACCTGAACGAGCCGTGTTCTCACCGGCAAAATGCAACCAAAAGCCCTTTTTTTGGGCGTCAATCATTGCATTGTGTGCAGTTTCTATAGCCGAACCTCTCAACACTGCATCATTCACCACCTCCTGGTAGTCTACTGTCTATCAATGGCAAACAATGTTAAAGGATTGGTGGGAATTTTTTACATACTGTGTGGCCATGTGTTTCTTATTTACTTCCATTATGTTTGTTTGAAGCACCATAATAAAGAAAAGTTTGAAAAGAGCAACATTAAACATTTAGCCTTTAAGGAATACTTTTATGTTTTTGGAAATGCACATGATTTTTTGAGCTACTGTATATGAGGAGATTGATAACCCTCTCATATCTGTCTGGTATTAATATACAGCCATCAGTTGATAGCATTACTTAGCTCAACGAATGGCAAAGGGTCACCAATTAACTTGTAATATCTTATCTAATCAGGTCAAAAACACTGTTTTTATGCCGCACTCAGTCGGTGATTTGAACGGAGACCTTTATTGTTTGCTAAATTTACCAAAAGGCATGCTCCTTGTGAACCTGCAGAGGGGTTGTTTAGTTTAACATGTCAGTCGGACTGATCTATTGATCCTTTATCTGACTGATGTCGGTGCAAGTCGCAATCTATAGCCCCGACAATGGCTCTGAAATATAAGTAGCATTACTCCGCTATGTATTGATAAGGCCATGGCGCTGTCCGTGGTGCTGAAGTAGCAGATGGATTTGTAATTGCGAATAAAAGAGTCGTCGGTTAGCTAGTCGCGAGTGAATGTTAACACCATTAAAAAAATGAACAAATCACCTACTGGCCACGCTATTTCTTGTCTGGGCTATTTCCTTCCAAAAAAACAGCCTTTTCTACAGATTAAACAGACAACATTCTGTATATCGTGTTAATTATTGCGTTTTAGAGGTGCATGTAAGAGGACGTTGATACTGAACAAGGCTAGCTGATTCTCACTATTTCCAGTCTTTATGCTAAGCTAAACTAGCCTGCTGCTAGCCTATATTTAACAGACAGATATGACAGTGGTATCAATCTTCTCATATAATTATCCAAAAGAAAGCGAAATAAGCATACAAATTCTGCTTTAAACAAAAAAAGAGAAATTAATTTATGTAATTCTTCACAAAATCACACATTATAGCTCAAAAGTCTTTGTGGACGGGGGTTCTGGGATAAAATCTTATTTAAACTGCTGTTTGGTCCAATGTGTTTCTGTTCTGGCAACCTTTGCCCTAAAATCACAAAACTCAGGACTCCAGCCTCCAGGCTTTCTGCATATTGTTTGATTGGGTCATTTTTCTTCTCTTTCATGCTACAAATATAAAATTCTTGACATTTTTATGGGAGAAAATTGTCATATTAACACATGTTAACACTTGTGTCACTCAATCGTTTTTGACTGTCTTCCGGTCATATTCCACGTTAAAAAAAATGATGATCGCCTGGAGTCAGTGTCAGTTAATACAGTCTGCTGAATACAAAGCAGCGGGAGGGAAACTGGTTATTCTTACTAGAGAGTGACACACACACACATACACCCTCAATAATCTCATAGAAACAAAGAACAAGTTAAAAAGACGACCAGTTCAGCATTTCAAAGCTACACCTAAACCACCAAGTGACTCATTCATGCAGCATATTCAGTCTTTGTCAGTGAGGGTGGGGCCTGTGGGCGTGTTAGGGGAGGGGTTTGTAGAGTTACAGGTGAGACAGGTGGACGTCGCTACAATCAGTCTGGAAACTACATCAGCAGCAGCAGCAGCTTACACACATCTCTGTATACCGACTGCAACAACCAACAAAGGTAAGACGAGATAATATCGGATGTATGGAAAAGAAGATTTGATTGCACTGATTTAGATTAGTTTCTTGAGTTTACACACAATGCATTAAACGCTCAGGCGGGAACGGATTGGTAGATATTAGAAAGATGTAAAGAAAAACAGAAAAGAATATTCATCTTGAGCTTTAATTCATCTGTTGGGACCTAAATCTGACAGGTGGTTTTATGGGTTCCAGCTCAGCCTGCAGGAACATTTTCTGACGGAAAGTCATTTTAATTTGGATGCTTATTCCTTGTCACTATTGTTATAGTTTGCCTCCTCTTGTCCTCATGTTTTATTTTTGTATTTGTGTGGTATATGAGGTTTTGAGCAGTACGTACATGGGTGTAACCAAGAGGACATGCAGCTCTTGTTCATCAGCTTAGACAGAAAGTGAATGAGCCATTCAGCTGTACTACTACTAGAATCTGTTAAGTTCATGGTACATATTTGTGTGTGTTTAGTCCTTCCTGCTGCAGACTTACTCTACTTTTTAAAAGACAGAGGGTCTGCAGTAGAATCTTGTCACAAACACTTTAAGTCAAAAACTGAGATTTTAGATGCTACTGTAATGAACCTGAGTATAAGTGGTAGTAGGTAGTAGTAGTTTTTACAGTAGTTCTGGCAGAAGCAGCTTTCTCTTGTTGTTGCTGTCTCTGCGTTTTTAATGCTGAACATCACACTAATGACTCATGACTGAATGAGACAGAGTAGTGTCCTAAAGTGCTGACGGGTTTCATATGAAACAAACTGAAAAGTTAGAGGCCGGAACTCTCAACATCAGGAACCCAGAGGCAAGGCTGTAGGCCTGCATTGAATGAAGAAAAACTCCCCTTCAAGACATATCATCCTTATTTCTGTTTGGATTAGACACACTGAGATCAGACTGAATCTAATACTTGACTGACTTTTGTTTAATCTACTTGATTTGACAAGTCATTCAAGTGTCCGTGAGATTTTGAGAAAAGGGCAAAATGTTTTGTTTTCCTGAATGAATTTAGTATTTGTCTTTGTATATATACACATATATTTATATATATATTTAAAGTATGTAAATGTAAGCTAGATAAACTGTCCTGTATTTTGGGTTGAAACATGTGTTTTGGCTGATTTGGGGTCCAATCAGAACAAGTATCAGACGGAAAATCAGAGACTCGACTTACGGAAAAAGAAAACATTTTGTTGAACTCATGAGCTCTGAATGAGTTAAACTTAATCTCTACAGCTGTTGGATTGACTCCATGTCTTTATTTGAAGTGATTGATGGGTAATTTCCACTCCTTTGTCAGTTGATCGTTAAAGTGCATCTGAAGAGCACGAACAGAGAGAGAGAGTCAGGTTTGACCAGCACAGATGTCACATACAGTCAGGCCACACCTTCAGATGTTTCTCAGGGTGTTGACTTGTCTGAATGAAAAGTCGTCCTGTTAGGCATCAGAAAGACTGAGATTCACCAAACTCAACTTCGCCAATCGGCTCTCTGGGAATTTCATCCTATCCTTTTCTTTTACGATTGTTTAGTTTGTCACCAAGATGGTTCTGCTTCATTAACTGGGCCCGTTTTTCTCGATCTGTCGCACCCAATCCTTCCTCCATTAATTCACGCCCACGACACCGGCCTCAGAGATGGAGCTTCATAGAAAGCACCCACCGTCTGAGCTGACGTCACGTGACTGCGTCCTCTCTAACAGACGATGTATTGTTTGATCAGCAGACTGTAACTTTCTCCCTTTGTGACTTTAAAGTATCTCTGCAACGTGGCAGATGAGTTTTTCAGAAGCCGCACCCAGTCGTCTCCGTCTCCATCAGCAGCATTATGTCCCGTCTGAAGACAGAAACACCAGCAAAATGGCCCCTTTTCATAAATTCAGCTCTTTGTTTCTAATTGTTTCATGGTGATAGAAGCAATGTTGTGAGTGGATTTACACGATGTTACCATCAATCTTTTTTCAAGAGATCTTGAATGCATCATGAGTGCTGAAGCCACTCTGCAGTGCTTCTCCAAGCATAATTATCTTCCCACTCATTGAGATAGAAAACATGTCAAACAATCATAAAAAACAGGACTCTCTCTGAGGCTGCTGGATACAACTATTTCCTTGTCCATCATGAACACAACACACCCAAAGTTTCCAATTAATGATGCGCCAGCTGCTTATAGCCCAGTGGAACGCAGCCAAAGAGGCAAAGAGCAACTCAGCCAGTTATTCCAGACCAGTTCTTCCACCATGACAATCAGCTTTTACCCAAGCTGTCATCAAAACAGACTGAGCAGCTGTTACTGAGAATCAGACTGGAAGGAATGAACCGTAAAATGTTGAAGGTGTGGAGATACAGTTAAATTGACTTTTGTGAGGGATGTCCCTACATTTTCATGTAGTCATAACTTTTTAAAAGAAAGCTGTCAACACAATGTCAGGTTGTTATTGCTTTTTTCCCAGATGAGCTCAATCAACAGATTTGAGATAGATTTGTGCGAGGCAGCAGTGACACACCCTCGGTCTGTGACACACAGAGAAGCATGCAGCTCGGTCGCATTCCTGCACGGGTGTATGCTGGCCAACGTGTGTGTGTGTGTGTGTGTGTGTGTGTGTGTGTGTGTGTGTGTGTGTGTGTGTGTGTGTGTGTGTGTGTGTGTCTTAAGCATGCATTCTCTCTACTGACCAGCAGGGGGCTACTCCTCTGGTTGCAAAAAGAAGTCTGATTGTATAAAAGTCTACTAGAAAATGTTTCTACTTCTAACTTTATTTATTCCTTCAGTAAACATTTATGGTTTATGGTCTCAATCTCTAGTTAAAAATCTTTTTCAATACAGCATGATGTTCATTTAGTAAATTAAGGTCCCATTTAGAGTCATTAGACCAAAAGGCAAAGTAAGCTTTCGGGCCTTGTGATCGACGGTTTGCGGCCATCGACGTTGTCAAATCTTCGAACTTTAACACTTTTGTGTTTTCAGTTTGTTAAAGTTAGTCATAACATTTTTGGTCGCCTTAAAAACTTAGTTAACCCTCTTGTGTCATTTCTGGTTGCAAAAAAACAAGATGGCGACGGCCAAAATTCCAAATTCAAGGTTCAAAACCGTAGTTCAGTGACGCCACGGTGATTACGTCCACTTCCTGTTTACAATCTTTGGTGCGAGATAAAGATCAGTTATTGCGTTAGTGTGTGTCAGAGATAGAGAGAGATAAACTGAGCGTCATACAGAGATGATGCTGGATGATCGTGGAGCAAGTGTCTCCTCTGTGTGTGTTTTAGTGTTAAAATAAATGCTTAGTCATGCTGGAGTGTGTTTATGTTTTTATGTTCCAGTCATGTCCATCTTTTAGGCAGGTTTTTCCTGTGTGGCATCATTACATTAATCTGGTCACATGACCTAAAAAACAGTTGAGAAGCTGTTTGATTGTGATGAACAGAGGAACAGCCCGCTTTACAGTGTGAAGTTATTGATCCGTTAAATATGTATACATTGTTAAGTAATGCATTAAACTTACTCAAATCTACACAGTGCTACAGTCGTGAGATTCCATCAACAACTTAGTTTCTCTTCAAAATCACAAAATTAAGTAACTTTCAAGCTCTTAATAGAATAATAGAATAATATTTGATGAAGCGGGAAGTATTGAAGTTAAAATCTTAGCGATTTGAATTACATAATTAAGTAACTTTAAAGCTCTAATTAGATTGATAATGATATTTAAAGGCTCAGATGTTAAAGTTGTAATCCTTAAGATTTGAATCGGAAAAAAACCTGTTTTCATTGCTGATGTGTTTTCGCATCTTCTTTAAAGTAAGCTGAAGATGTCATGCAGTTTCAAAGATAATATTATAGCCGTATGAAACATCATAATTTAAATATAAAAAAGAAAACAAAAATAATTCCCTGCGTCCTCCTCGCTGACTTAGTATTTTCAGTGTGAACAGAAAAAGAGACTTCAAAAAGCGACCACACTTATCAGCCATGACACCAGAGCTGAGCGATAATTCAATATGATGATTTATCTTCTATCATTGGAATCATATCGTGATGAAATCATATTTAATGATAAAGTGATACACAATTAAGTTGCCTATATTGATAATAACAAGCACACTAACTCAAATCTCTCAGAAAATCTGAATTGATAGGAAGTCTGCTTATTGGAAGCTTAAAGTGTAGTTAAATAGAAGAATTGTCTTAATCTGATTACACTGTATTTTTGTGTAGGAATGCACTGAACAGCTGGGAATTTTTTATATGTTTTCTCTATAATTGCACATGAAACTGTTATTAACCATATGGTTATTTCATTTTTTTATTTTTTTATTTTAAATTGCCACATTGTGACATATATTGTTATCGCCATATGAAATGACCTGTATCGTGATAGAATATTTTGACCATAGAAACATCCTAATACGCAGTACATAAACTCTGAGCTGACATAAATAAGTGTCAGATGTTTTTTAGCTCCATCTGTCAGGATTTGGCTCCATCCGGTGGTTAAACGCAGCATCATATTTGTCTCATGAGGAGAGAGTATTGTTAGAGTATTGATATAGATGTTAGTATGTTTCATAGGGTATCACTGCTGATGAAGAGGAGCGCAGTTGGTAACAATATGTTTCTGTCTCTCTCTCTCTTTGTAGCACAATGAGTGCAGAGGGAAAACCTCCTTCCTACATCATACCAGGTAACCTTGACAACACCATGGTCACACACACAATCATCATCATCATCATCATCATCATCATCATCATCAGACTGGCCCTTTAACTCCTCTAATTTCCTCTCTCCTTCCTTTTTCTACTTGTCCAGTTCAAGGTCAGGGTCCGGCTGACGTGGTGGTTTATCACACACACACTCCCTTCAACGCGAACTCAAGCACAAATGAGCAAAACAGCACTCATGCCTCACCAGGTAAACTCACACCTGGAAACCAACGTCAAAACTCTTACCCACAATGCACTCGAGCACAGAGGTAATTAACTTTCATGTTTCCCTCCTCCTCCGTCCATCAGTGTTCACCAGTGGAGGCGGTATGGAGACCGGAGACAGCAAAAATAAGTTTGTGAGCTACAATGACAGTCTGGGTCACTCTGGCGGAATGACGACCTGCACCTCCTGCCAGCAGCAGGTCATGACCAACGTCACCTACAAAGCGGGGACGTACGCCTGGCTGATGTGTTTGCTCTTCATCTGCTGCGGGTGAGTGTGTGCTTCAGGGCGGTTATTGACCATTTGGGATGGACACATTAACACATTAACACATTAACACACTAGAGGACCGCTTTACACAATAAAAGAGCTCTCCTTGTCGACTAATCGATAAGATGACTTAATGGATGGATCTTTAAAATGTAGTTACTATACAAAGAATCACACAAATTCACCACTTTAAGTCTTTTGTTGATAATTATCTTGTTAATAAGTCATTCAGCATGGAAAAAACATTTTAAAAAATGACAAACCGACTAAAGAAATCTTGGTCAACTAAGACTAAAAAGACTGATCGGTCGATGAATCGGCTCTTTGCCAGCTACAGTTGATATTGTACTCTAGTATGTCAAAACCCAGAACAAAGTTTCAGTTAATCAAATGAACAAATGACAGTCAATACACATACAGAGAGACGTTTTGTTTTTTTACCAGCCTATGTATTATAATGGACATTCTCTGATTTTAATAATATTTATTTTCATTATTTGGCATTCAGGTTGAGGTGAAAATATTGAGCTAAAGTCCATCTTGCAGGCAAAAAGCTGCCGAATGGACCTCATTCATACAAAAAAATGTTTTGTTTTTCATAAATATAGTTTAAATATAGTTTTTCAGTCAAGTTGGGGTCCAAATGAAGTGTACAGCCCTTTAAAAAAAACTAACAGTAAAATGAACAACACTACAAAAGCATAATGGTCAAAACAAAGCAAATGTTTGCATACAGCTGCATGACACTAACGTGTGTGTGTGTGTGTGTGTGTGTGTGTGTGTGTGTGTGTGTGTGTGTGTGTGTTGCAGATTAGTGCTGTGCTGCTGCCTGATTCCTTTCTTCATGAAAAACTTCAAGGATGCGTATCACACGTGCCCCCGCTGCAACAGAGTGCTGCAAGTCAACAAGAAAAAATGCTGTAAATGATGAAGCTGATGGGCCTCTCTTTATAGAAATAAGGAAGAACACCCTGTTACCTTTGTAATGGAGCTTATTTCTATGGAAGCAAAATCAAACATCATATCATCAGCAAAACAGACTGGGATGTCATTGAGTTGTCAGAGCTTAAATATCATGTGCTCACGTTTGCTCACGTGCTCTGGCAAGTTAAATTAACTTAATTAATTTGTGCCCAAACACTTGGCTATATTTATCATGATAAGGATAATTTGTTATGATTGGTTTAAAGTCTTTCAATTTTTTTTTTTTTTGATCACATGAAATGTCAAAAGCCAAAAGTCAGGATTTTTTTTGAAGAATGAGGAAAAAAAGCTAACAATGTGTTTGTTAAATGTTTTCCATATGATTTTTTTTATACAATGCATATTTGTGCACATTTTTGAAATTCAACGTGTTTTGAGTTCATAGATACCAAACCACTGATGTGCTCCTTGTAGTTTTTTTTTTTAAATAGAGACATTTTCTTATCTCTTTGGGCATATAATGTTAAAATATAATGAAATATAGAGAAAAAAAGACTAGATTTAATAAAAACTCACTTCATAGCAAAACGTTTTGACCGTTTTTAAAAGATTTTGTGCTTAAAGGAAGCCCAGAAAACACAAAATTATAGTTCAGGGGCACAAATGGGTTAAACGTACCCCATGCACTTTTTGGGAGCCGTTTCAGCAGAAAAAAATAAAATAAAAACTTTCTCTATTATCCTTTTCAGAAACTTCTGCATACATTATGTCGTTGAAATGAAGGCTTGTATATAAACTTTATCAGATACTTTATGTTTCAAGGGATTGTGCATTTGAATATTTAAACAGACCAGCTGTCCGTTTGAAGGGAACGTCACAACTTGCGCCTCATAATCGATACTCAAGATGCTTTCTGAGAGAATAGATTATTTTACAGTTCGGGTTCCAGATGAGTTGACCATTGATTGAATGGTAGTTTTTTTTTCTCTGTTTACAAACTGAAACAATAATTCAGGCCCGTCCCACACCAACCACTCATTTCGTAGGCTTATCGTATTTGTTGATGTAGCGGGTGTAACAGATTTCTCACATTTTCTTTGTTAGATTACAAGAAAGGTTCATTCATTTATGTCCGTCATTCTTTTTTCTTGTGAGCACACACAAACACATTCAGTGGAATCGAACATAAAAGCTACAACATAAAAAAGTGTCCAAAGGATTGTGTGTGTACACCTTTACACAGAGTATTGTATATATATAACCTAAACCTAAACTTGTATTACTTGTCATCGATTGTATGTATAGTCCTCCTGATAATCTCATAAATAAAGCACATATTCATCAAAAACCAAGGCTTTGTGCTCCACTTCCTTCAACCAATGGCCATTTCTTTATTATATATATATATATATATATTATTTTTTTTATTTACAGTGGGGGAAATAATTATTTGATCCCTTGCCGATTTTGTAAGTTTGCCCACTGACAAAGAAATGAACGATCTATAATTGTTATGGTAGGTTTATTTTAACAGTGAGAGACAAAATATTCAAAAAAAAAATCCAGAAAATCACATTATATAAAAGTTATAAATTGATTTGCCTTTGATTGAGTGAAATAAGTATTTGAGCCCCTACCAACCAGCAAGAATTCTGGCTCCCACAGACCGGTTAGATTAGTCCTCTCACTTTAAGAAAGTACTCTGAATCTCAACTTGCTACCTGTATGAAAGACATCTGTCTCAATTCATTACCTGTATAAAAGACACCTGTCCACAGAATCAATCAATCAGATTCCAACCTCTCCACCATGGGCAAGACCAAAGAGCTGTCTAAGGACGTCAGGGAAAATATTATAGACCTGCACAAGGCTGGAATGGGCTACAAGACCATCGGAAAGCAGCTTGGTGAGAAGGAGACAACTGTTGGTGCGATTATTCGGAAATGGAAGAAACACAAAATGACCATCAATCGCCCTCGGTCTGGGGCTCCACACAAGATCTGGCCTCGTGGGGTATCGATGATCATGAGAAAGGTGAGGGATCAGCCCAGAACTACACGGGAGGAACTTGTTAATGATCTCAAGACAGCTGGGACCACAGTCACCAAGAAAACCATTGGTGACACACTACGCCCTAATGGATTAAAATCCTGCAGCGCCCGCAAGGTCCCCCTGCTCAAGAAGGCACATGTACAGGCCCGTCTGAAGTCTGCCAATGAACACCTGAATGATCCAGAGAAGGCTTGGGAGAAGGTAATGTGGTCAGATGAGACCAAAATCGAGCTATTTGGCATCAACTCAACTCGCCGTGTTTGGAGGAAGAGAAATGCTGATTATAACTCCCAAGAACACCATCCCCACCGTCAAGCATGGAGGTGGAAACATTATGCTTTGGGGGTGTTTCTCTGCTAAGGGGACAGGACGACTTCACCACATCGAGGGGAGGATGGACGGGGCCATGTACCGTGAAATCTTGGGCGACAACCTCCTTCCCTCAGCCAGGACACTGAAAATGGGTCGTGGATGGGTCTTCCAGCACGACAATGACCCCAAACATACGGCCAAGGCAACAAAGGAGTGGCTCAAGAAGAAGCACATTAAGGTCATGGAGTGGCCTAGCCAGTCTCCGGACCTTAATCCCATAGAAAATCTGTGGAGGGAGCTGAAGCTTAGAGTTGCCAAGCGACAGCCTCGAAACCTTCAGGATTTGGAGAAGATCTGTAAAGAGGAGTGGACCAAAATCCCTCCTGAGATGTGCGCAAACCTGGTGACCAACTACAAGAAGCGTCTGACCTCTGAGCTTGCCAACAACGGTTTCTCCACCAAGTACTGAGTCATGTTTTGTTTGGGGATCAAATACTTATTTCACTCGATCAAATGCAAATCAATTTATAACTTTTATATAATGTGATTTTCTGGATTTGTTTTTTGATATTCTGTCTCTCAATGTTAAAATAAACCTACCATAACAATTATAGTCAGTGGGCAAACTTACAAAATTGGCAAGGGATCAAATAATTATTTCCCCCACTGTGTGTATGTGTATGTATGTATATATATATATATATATATATAGGTGTGTTATGATGCTAACATGCTAAGCTGAGATCTTGAACATGGTGCATATTATACCTCCATGTTAGCATGCTAATATTAGCATCTCACTCAAAGTGGCAAACAGGATTTTCATTCATACACAGGTCTGATAAGTTACTATTTTGTTGATTGAATTATCACAGTGGTGATAGAACCTACTGATGGAAGTATTGCAATATTTATGTATTTGGAGTGTTATGAACTGGGAATCTGTGGCGACATGACCGAAAAAAAAAATGCTGTTTTTTCTCCATTGAAAACACAAAACATGGAGCTATACACATAATTCTGAAAACTTGAAGCTTATGAATGAACGATGAGGCTCCAGACTGCTGAACTCTGAGCACAATATCATTATTTTGAATTGAATAGAAATTCTAAAACCAAACAGGACTGAACGCCTAAGCTTCATGTCTTTCCTCATGAAGCACTCTTAAGTTTATGAAAACATTTTTCTGTATGTCATTTTAAAAGAAGACTCTCAGCCATCCAAAAAGTAGGAGTTTTAGGTCAAAGGCAACTTGAAATCTTAAGAGTTTGAGATTTTGGGAAATACTGTTAGATGCTTTCTAGCAAAGAGTTAGATCAGAAGACTCATCCAATTCTCCACCAAAAAACCAAACAATTAGTGTATTTCCCAAAATGTCGAAATGCTCCTTTAACAGTGTTTCTGGTCAGATTTCGGCGTGGACAAGCAGCAGAGTGGTGTTTTTTTGTTTTTATAGAAAATTTTATTCAACATACATTTTCCAGCAAAAAGGCAATATACAGGAATAGTTGTCGTACACTGCTGCTACACTGAGGATTTTAAACTGGAAAAGATCAAATTAAGGTGTGATTCTGCAGGTTATCTTTGTACTGCACTTTTTAACAAGACAAAACCAATGCAGTTAGTTTTGAAAAAAAAAATCCAGAAGTAACAGAAAAAAATCGTCAATGGTACATCAGGAACGCAAAAAAAAGAAAACCCTACACACAAGAAATATGAACACCTGGCTCCTTCTGTACCCAACAACAAAGGCGTGTTTCTCTTTAATTTTACACGTTCATATTTTTAAATATACAATTCTTAAATGTTGTCTTTACAGAGCCAGCTATGCACTATTAGGGGAGCATTCCATCTGTGCTTTAAAAGAAACAAAAGAAAGAACGAATTCATAGGGATTAAAGTGTTTCTTACAATGCTGGTTTTGTCTCTACACAATCTTCAAACCAGTGTCTGCAGCTCTCTAGCAAGCACAGCGCAGTTACTGCTCCCAACCACCAGGGGGCGACAAGAGAGAAGATGACGAAGCTCGTGTGTGTGTGTATGTGTTCGTGTGTGTGTGTGTGTGTGTGTGTGTGTTTAGAGGAGGAATGACTGAGCAAGACATTAAACCCCTCTGTAAAACAAAAACAAAGGAAGAGAAAGCTAAGGGGGTAATGTCCGTGCATGTGTGTGTGCGTGTTCCTTTAAAGTCACTGAGCAACTCAAAAACAACCAAAATGTACATTTGTCAGTCCTGAGAAACCTCTGACATTAAGTGCCTACGTGCAAGATGAAATACAGACAAATATCCTCCTTATTTTTTTTCCCCCATTTATTTTTAAACAGATGCTGTGGATTGTTATTGTATTATACAAGATCTGCAGAAAGACAAAAAAAAATATGAATTCATTTTTCCTCCAACCAAACTAAGTGAGAAAGAATTGCGCGTAAACTCGGAAATACTTGCTTTGTTGCACTAAAAGGATGGGAGCAAGAAAAAATATAAAGAACCACATCAGGGTAACTAGTGAGCCTCAGGATAGACGCAAGTTTGCAGCTGCAAAAAAAATGACCTTCAGGTCCTCTCCGCTCTTTTTTTCTGTCAGTTAGTCCTCGAAAAACATCCTTCCATCCAACTTTCCACACAGCAGCACAACGCCTCTTCAAACAACTCTTTATTTAAAAACAACCCCCAAAAAAATCGGAAGGGGAAAAAATGCCGGTGAGTGTTGGGAGATGGAAACAAAAACTAAGTCTAGAAATTCATATATGTATGTATGTATGTATATATGTGAATATATATATATATATATATACACACACACACACACATATACTTTTAATTATACTGTGACCCACATCCTCTCTCCTCTCCGCTTATTTTATATTAAAATCCAATTTCACTTCCTGACGGGCAAACAAACAAAAAAAAAAAAAAAAACAGGCAGTCAACAGGTAGAGAAGCCAAGAAAACAAAACAAAAAAAAACAACCGAACAGCCTCAAACATGGAGGGAGACGATTGAAAAATAAAATAAAATAAACAACAAAAATCAACAGTCAGGAGGTGGTTGGTGCAGTTTATTTTGTGGTTTAAGGATATTCCGTCAGCTGCAGCAAGATCCGAATCGCTGAAGACATAGTGTCGGTGTAGAGCTGTAGAGGTGTCCAGGCAGGGTGTCAAAAGTGATGAACGCACACATACGCACGCACACACACACACGCACACACACACAGTCTCACACACACAAACACACACACGGTCGGTTACAGTCTGTGGTTATGGTGTGTTAAAGTAGGGAGGGAGGAAGGCGGAGCAGGAGGAGGAGGATGGAGGAGGACAGAGAGGAAGGGCGGGCTGCTTTTTAGTTGTGGATCTTGATTGCTTTCTCCAGGTAGGTGTAGCGACCTCTCTTTGGAGCTTTGTTGAAATGATCCAACCCTAGCCAGGGGCGCGGGTGGGACATGTTACCTGGAAGGAGATGCGTCAGAGAGGTCATTACACATCAAGACTCCCTCTCAACGTTATCGTCTCTTTGATACGGATAATTACTTCCAACTTAATGCTGATAAATCTTTGTGTAGTGACGGCCTAAACAAAGCTTTATGGGTTCAGGCGTGCTCAGAACAAAACAAAAAAAAGCAGCATGGATGCCAACATGGCGGGCTCCGGGGAAAAAACAAACCAATACAAGCAAAGTAAAGTGATAAACCTGACACTGGTGTGGGAAGGAGACAGGATTAAAACATGGAAATGTCATAATGGCAGATTTTAATCTCTCCTCTGTCTCGGCGATCACAAGGTTAAACATACAAGTAAGATGTTCTGATTAAGAAGCATCTAGTCGGAATGTTCTCATTTTCATTGGCCGACGCAGTGAAGTGCCGCATGATGACACACTGGAAGTAAACATTTTGGCCCGGAGCCTTCTGCTGTGAAAACGCAGCGGCCTCGTTTAAATGATTGATCTACCAGGACCGTCCCTGTGATGCATTTGCATGCTTCTGTTTGGTTGTAGCCTGATGAGTCAGTCACGATATGAGATACTGTTATCACCATAATTGTCAGAGGAAATATTAGAGTTTCTACTATTATTAATCAGAGTATTTCTTATACAGCTAATGAGCTTTAAGTATTTATTATCAGCATCAACTATATGCAGTTAGTTTGTATAGTGAAACGTTTTGCTACTTAGTCTTACTTAGTGTTTGTATGGGAATAGGGTACACAGACAAAGAGACAGAGAGAGAGACAGGAGGACAGAGAGACAGAGAGAGAGACAGACAGACACACAGAGACAGAGAAGGAGAGAGAGAGACAGAGAGAGAAAGAGAGAGACAGAGAAGGAGACGGAAAGAGGGAGACGGAAAGAGAGAGATACAGACAGAGAGAGAGAGAGATACAGACAGAGAGAGAGAGAGATACAGACAGAGAGAGAGAGAGATACAGACAGAGAGAGATACAGACAGAGAGAGATACAGACAGACAGACAGACAGACAGACAGACAGAGCGCCCCACTACCAACTGTAAACTCCTCCCGGCTGAGTTTAAACCCTTTTGGTCCGGATTAGTACATCAGCTAGTTAAGTTTTTCTACCTTGACTTGGACATAAAGGGGTTAATTATGATTATCTGAAAGATGTTAGAACGTATTCAAAGTGTTGGACCCCTTTGCAGTAACTTTGACGGCATGCTTTGCAAATTTGATATACATCTTCTACAAGAACTCCCTGGTCATTTTGTAAAATCCAAAAAGCTTGATTTAAGGCTGGATGTCAGTTCTGTCTCATGGCTCTTCAGGTAAATGGCAAATCTCTCTCACAGACAAAAAAACAAACCGGCGCGCGGACACGTTACATCAGGACATCATAGATATCGTAGCTTCTATAAACTGTACTGTTATGAAACCTTGACGATATGTAACCATGGTTATGGCAAGAATCGGTTAATCCCGACATCCCTGGTTATAGCCTGTTGCTCTCCTGCAGTTACTGCCTCTATAACGGTGACATAACGGCGGTTGTGTTAAGCAGCAAATACCTGGCTGTGGTTCAAAGTCCTTCAGGTTGACCTCATACTCGTCTTCAGTGATGTACTGATGCCGGCCCATCATCACGATCGCAAACTTGAACTGAGAACAAACACACAGAAATGCATGTTAGTTGACAGCTAACCACTGTAAAACATATTCAGACTGACTGGTTATATGGAGTTCTGCCACTGCATAGTCATTGTATAACACATTAAACCTTACTGTATACAATGCTATGCAGAAACTAGAACTGTTATTGTGTAATTTAATGAAAGGTTTGCAGCAATTATTCAACAGAAAACATTTAAAATGCATTCAATACAGTCAGTTTTCTCCAACAGAGCGGGGTTTTGTACCTTCTCAAATTCTTTCTCCTGAATGTCCAGCATGGCCTGAATCCTCCTCATCACCTCACGAAATGACTCACCCTGTGGGGCCAAACACAGAGCATGCAGTTGAGTATCCGAGTAATACATCATTGTTAAGCAAACTAGAAAGACACGTGTGAAGAAACAAACACACACCTGTCTGATCTTGAGCAAGAAGGGGATCCCGAAGGTGCCGAAGACTTCCTTGTGGAAGTGAGCGACAGGGATCAGCATTTCACTGTCCTTGTCCAGGTCCACCTGGTCCAAAGGAATCTCCTGAGAGAAGGAAGAGAATAAGGAGAGAGAAGAGATTTAGTTTATGTAAGTTACTAACTTTAGAGGAGGCTGCTGCAATGAATGGCTACAAAATATGACCGGAAAGGCAACCGGAGTGTAGTTATCTTAAAAATGAACCTGCTGCTTTAAAGAACATCTTCAAAAATCCTGTTGTTGTTGACTTCCAGTGGTTAAAGTTTTCACCGTGCTGCATTGATGCACTCAGTGTGTGTGGTTGGTACAACCAAACACCACCGTTAGTGTAGTTAAAGTTATAGCTGTACTGAATAGATTTGACATTTCAATCACAACCTTAACACTCAAATTCTAAAATCAACATTAAATATTTTGTTTTCATTCTGTTTAAACCCAGTATTTCTGCACAGTTGCAGATACAGTGTAGGTTTCTGCGTAGGATTTTTAGCGACTCCTGTGATCCAAACGTTTCCAGTAAACACATAGCATTGTAAAGCCACAAAATGTATTGAAAAAAGATTGGACAAGATCATACTATGACGCTTTAAACTTTGAAAAAACAACATTTTAACTGCCGTCCAAATAAGTTTTGCTCTCCCAATTGGAACAGAGGCATGCATCTGTTTTACATGTATATAACAATAACAATCTAATTTTTTTTTTTTTTTTTTGAAGACGACGACATCAACTAAAATTGCAGACAGACATTCAAAACCACAGTTTAAGTTAACATGAGACTTTCAGCCAGAAGTTTGGTGGTTCAGATTGTTTTAAATTTATCATTTTCGGATTATTTTGAAGAAGTAAAACCCTGAAAATGGCTGCTGCCAAAGTGCCTGCTTGTGTAGACAAACGTAGCGGACCGGATCATAAAGTATAACAGTGTCACGCTGCCGGGCCTGTTAAGTGGAGGAGTGACTAAAGGAGGAAAAATAAGTAAGACTAGAGGAGAAACTAAAAACAGACACATGTGGAAGGCCTCACATACACACATACCTCTATTCTGAAGGTGCGGCTGGCAGCCGGAGATAAACATTCTAGCAGCTCGTCCTCCTGGTGAACCCCGATGATTTTATAGCTTACTATCTCTAACAGCCTGCAGGGGGAGGAGAAGGAGGAGGAGATGCAGAGGGAGACAGGATTAATACTCCACAGCAGCTTTTTCAAAGACAGACTGGTTTCTCAGAGCATAAAATCCCATTAAACAGGGGAATAACATAAAAACTGGTCTAGAAAAATATTAATTGGAAGCAGATGTTAAAATTCCCGAGTTGTTGAAGAAGACATCTTTATAAAAAATGAGATGAATTAGCAGGCTGTCTTTGCTGTCTTAGATTTGAGGGCATGAAGGAGGTAAAAGGCTGGTATTGCTGGGTCATGATTTAAAGTACTCAATAAAATCTTTAATGGGCATTTGCATGACAAAAATATTAAAAGTTTATCAAAATCTAAAAATGACAGCCAACAATACTGGCTGTAATTGATCACCTGTATGACAGCGTTTTCACCACAGTGAAGACATTTTGAAACCACGGTACAGTTACTACTGAAACTGAGCAGTAGAGTTGGGAATGTGTTTCCTATGAAGGTGAATTACCAGTTTCTTTGTTATGTTTAATAATCACTTTCATAACGTTTCCCATCAAATGCCAAATTTCTGCAGCTATTATAGCTGTTTCAAAATAAAAGCTTTAAAATGGCTTGTCATTGTAATTAAAATGATCAAAGATTAAACCATATTTCGGTCAGATACATTGAAACGCATGACACTGAATCAATGTAACACACACACGCACGCAGTGTTTGTACCTGAGCTTATCAGAGCCTTTTTCAGAGAGCTCAACTGCCTTTTTACATTCTTCCAAAAGGTCCCGCACACAGCCGTGCTTGTCAGGGTAGAGGGTGATCTCCTGCAACAAACACACGTGCACAGTTTACGTCTGTGGTGGAGTCACACAAAGGTAAAGCTCTGATTGTGTGTAGTGACATATTGCTCAGGGGGAGAAAAGGTGTGTTACCTCCTCTCTGAACTGGCTGTTGAGCCATATGGATTTAAAACTCCTCCTGTTTTCAAAGTCTGTTATCTTCATCTTTAACTGTGGACGCATCAAGAAAGAGAGAGAAACAAACAATCAGCTTCATGTGCTGCATTCAGGAAGCTGTGATCAACACCCTGTGATCAAACGTGTTGTCATAACACCGATCACACAGGTTTCATTTAGAATTTAATTTGTTCATTTCTTGTGTGAACACAATACAGCAATTTCCGTTTGCAGAAGAATCTCCCTTCACACTTATTTGCTACAAATAACTTTATAAACTGCCAGAGAGAATGAGGTGCTAAATGTTTTTTTAGAAAATAATACAATGATGGAAGATGAACACCCGGCTAATTTTTTCTCAAGGTTTTTCTTTTCTGAAACAGGGACACCTACCTTCTCTGACAGCAGCATAGGGTGGCTTTAGCTTTGTTAGCTTAGCAATGACCCTCTAGTATGAACTAAGCCACATCATAACGATCATTTGGCCTGGCTGGAGAACACGCCTCACTGTATGATATCTACTGGTTTACTTTATAGTCATAATGAAACTGTTTGGGCATTAAACATTCAAGAAAGCATCTTTGATAAGAAAGAAAAATGATACAGTATGAATCAGACCTCATTCTGACAGAAGATTAAAAATCATTTTTAGAAGAAAAAACGCACAATAGGAAATATTTATGAACATTGAAAGTAGGCCCGCAATTATTTTCATTATTGATTAATCTGCCAATAGTTTTCTAGGTTAATGAATTAGTGGTTTGGTCTGAAAAAACATTATAAAACACTAAAAAGGGCCAATCACAATATCTTGGTGCACAAGTTAAAGGCCATTAAATGCCTTACTTTCTCCCACCAACAGTCCAAAAGCCCCCAAAATGAATTTAATATAATGTAAGAGCAAGAAATGCAGCAAATTCTCACATTTGAGAAACTTCAACAAGGTCTGAATGAAATAAAACATCAGCAACATGAGAAACAGTGAGAAAGAAAAAGACAGATTACAGGAATAGAAACATAATTGCTACCCTTTTTGGCACACAAGCAGCATTCAAGGGCCAAAATATACTTCAGAAAACTTGTGGGAAAGAAAAATCATATACTAAACAGAAAACCCCCAGTCCCAGAGTTGGCAAATCTTTCCTACCTGCTGATAGTAGAGTTTCTTGGGCTGCCGAGGTTTGAAGAATTGCAGCAGGTCCCGCAGCGTTCCCTCATAGTTGTGTCTGAGAGGATTCCCTGGACCGTCCCTGTACCTGGCCACCACACCACCAGGCAGGGGGGGAGGACGACCAAGGGGAGTGAAGAAGAATGACAGGAGAAGAGAAACAGAGGATGGAAGAAAGAAGAGGAGGAAGAGAAGAGAAGAGAGGCAAGTGGACAGGGAGAGAAAAGAGGGAGAAGACGGAAACAGAAGGGGGGAAGACGAAAAAATTCAGCGAGATGCAGAATAGAGGAAGAATGGAGGGGGAGAGAGGAGGACGGGAGGGAGGCAGAGTGGGAGGAGTTAGAGGAAAACAACAAAGAAAGGTGGGGGGGGACAGGTTACGCAACATTTCTACTGACAACTGCAAGTAATCAAATCAGAGGCAAACATGACACAAGCTGTGAGAATGAGAAACGTGTTTAAATGTGCACATGTTTCTTTTTATACGTCAGGACTTTGTTTGTAAAAGGGTAAATATTGAAAGAAGTATTGACATAAAGATGGATATATGTATATGTGGTACTGAAACCAGTCCTTTTTACTTTCTTTTTGTTTAATTATAATTCATATATTCATTATTTATCTTCCATGTCGTTCTATGATACAATATTTGATGGCTATTTTCTATCTCAATAAAAAGAGAATATAAATAAAAAAGAAACAAATTGCATCAATTCTAACACAAATTAAACACTGAAAATTAAGTTTTTATGCTTTAAATAGGAATAATCAGTCCACAGCAAAAGCATTAAGCATTATAAAGGGAGAGCTTTAGCTTTTTGTTACAAAACAAACTGAAATTGTCACTTCAAGACTATTATCTGTGTGTGTGTGTGTGTGTGTGTGTGTGTGTGTGTGTGTGTGTGTGTGTGTGTGTGTGTGTGTGTGTGTGCGCGCACGTGCGTGCTGATGAGACAAGCCTCCTACCCCTGTGACTTGAAGAACTGCAGCAGCATCGGATCTGTGTTCAACCTCTGCGCTACTGTCTTGGCCACCTGACAAACAAACAACACAAATATTAGAGGGGAACTCCACAGGCTGTGTTTACCAATAGGAAATGCCAAAAGGGGAGACTGCAAACATACTGAAATTACATCTCAAACATTCATTAAATGGTGCCTAAATGTCTCGTACCTGAAAATAGTTCATGCGGTTAGACAGCGTGACGACGAAGCCCGGGTCGTTATGGATGGTCTTGTCACAGAATATGACGTCCACCCGGTGGTAGAGATCCCGGAAATACTCCTTGGCTGTAGGCAGCTCGCTGCTGTCGTTCTCTGGGTCGTCCCTTTAGGATTAGAGGAAGGAAGGAGAATGGATAAACTGAGGATCAGTGTTGACGGGAGACGGCAGAAAAAGCCAAGAAGAGTGAAGAATTGGTAGTTGGAAATTGTATGGAAAGGGATTGAGAATAACAGATCATTTAACATTCAAACAATATTTCTAACCAAGAAGTTCCTTTTAAACGCACACACGCTCTTCTCGTAACCCCTCTCCACTCCTACCTTAGTTGTTTCTCTGTATTTCATCAGAAATACTGAAGAGCCAAGAGACATGCAAGTACTCTGGCCAGCTCCCTTATGTAATATATGGACAAGGGGTCCAGTGCAAAATGGAATAATATAAGTGCAGGTGAAATTAAACTTTCTTGTGTCAAACTAAGGTTCAGTTTTACTTTTAAGTGTTACCCATACTGCAGTATTTGTAGGTGCTTCACTTCCATAGACTGTAAATGAGCTCTACTAGTTGCCAAAAACTGCATCAGGCAGCTTTGATCATCATGTTTGTCCTGATATAATGCTCACAGCTAGATTCACAACAACTCAGCCATGCTGCAATTAAAATTATATTGAGATATAAATAAGCTCTCACTGCGCTCCCCAAATGTCATACACACAAACAAAATTGCACTTACTTCTGGAAGACAATGATGTCCCCGTCCATGAGCTCATCCAGGGCCTTGTCCAGAGAGACGTCATAGTCCTGTATCCGCTCCGTTAGATTGGGCTTTACTTCCTGTAAACACACAAGGCATCGTGGGAAATGAAGTCAAAATGAAGCCATCAGGTAAGAGTATATAGTTAAGGATGTGTAAACGTGCAACTACAGAAGTGTTAGGAGAAAGAGGCATGCTGCATAGGACGGTGTGAAAGTGTGCACAGGAGAGTTTGTGTGCCAAAAAGAAGAGCATACTGTTGTGAAGGAGCGAGAGAGGAGTGGGAACAAGTGAGAAAAAGGCAGCGGAATGTGCCAGCAAGCGAGCGCTACATAAATAGATCACCTCATAGAGGATAAGGCTAGTTTCCTGCTGAAACCCTGCTCTCTCACACATGACTGGTAGAAGGTCTCCTGGTTACAGGGCGAAAAAAAAAAGAGCAACAGAAACACGAGTTAAAGTCTTTAAGTTCCAGGCATTTTTATGTAAAGTGTAACAGCGTGTTAAGCTCAAAATAGACTTGGACGTTGCCCCCACTTACTTATTTTGCAGGATATAGGTGTGTAGATATGTCCACAATAATTTAAGCTTCTGGTTTTGGGGTCATACATCTTCAAGAACAACATGACATCATCTAAAGAGAAAGAGACAAAGACATTGTTGCTACAAAGGTGGACACCATAACAAAGAGCTTAAATGACGTCAACTAGAAGTTCTTAACTTTATAGGGCTACTCAAGTTACAAACAACAACCCAAACCTACTCCTATTATAACATTTGTCAGCATTTACCACAATGTTAACAGCAACAGCCCGGTGATCATAACCTGTGTAAGCAGCATTTCTAGTATTTCAAGTTGCAGTTAGTCCGTGCCAACGCAAACTGAATGCAAAGCCAGTTTGAAGCAATACAACTTTGAAAATGAAATGGAGGAATGATTGAGACTGAGCTGAGACATTTGCACCTAAAAGAACAAGTCCCTGAGCTCTAAATGTCAAACACCAATAACAAAATAATGTGTGGAAACGCTGCATAAACTGGGCGGTGTGACGGTTGATGTGTGGGACTTACGGTCTTTGTCAAACTTGGGTAATGTGGCCCCGCTGGCAGCCATCTCTGGATCAACTGTCTCCAGAAATATTGTCCAGGGGTTCTCGTTGTCGCTTAAGTCGATCATCTGGAACGCAAACATGCAACAACTTTGAAAAAACAAGATACATATTGCAGACGAGTGGCCCACAATCTTTATAAACACTGAAGGGAGCTGTAAGAATCAGTAGCTCTGTGCACTGATAAGTCTTTAGGTTACTTTTGTTACTTAAATGAAATGTGTCCCAGAACTATATATGTATTGGATGCACAGTAATAATACACTGGCAGCTTCTCACCTGACTTTAGGTAAATCAGTAGAGAGAAAAAGTTTCCCAAAAACACAAACCCGGGTTACACCCACAATCCGGTCATGCAGACTCAAACACTCACCGACTTGTTGCAGTCAGCCTCGTAGTCGAGCATGGCAGGTCGCTTGGTTCCATTGCTCCGGGCCTGCATGGGCCACAGCCTCATCTGGTCCTGTGGGAAACCCTGCAGCCAATCAACAGCAGAAGTTTAATTTAATTTGCACTTGTAAAAAGACGAACGGAAAAAAGCCAAAAAGGTGTAAAGTAGCAATATCGTGGGAGAAAATCAAATCAAGCAGATGAGAGGACAGTATGAAAGGAGAGGAGGTAAACAGTCAATCTGAGGGATCTAAATTACAACCATTTAGCTGCATTTTGAGACCATTTAATACAAACAATTTAACTATTATTTATATATTCTAACCAAGTCAACATGGTAGACTTATCAACTGTTGATCAGTGGGAGGAAGAATTAGGGGGAGTGTCTATTCACGTTTTGTGGCCTAGCTAACACATTATAGGCAAACAGGAAAAACAACGAGCCTTCTCTCTCTCATACACGTTTAAAACACAGTGACTGGGTAAACAGTGCATGAAGGATAAATACAGTTCAATAATACACTAGTTGCGTCCAAGCAAGACAACATCCAGTCTTTCTTTTTCTCACAAACACACACACTCTTGAGTCTCTCACCATGGTCTGGGAGAGGGTCTGGACAAACTCCTGCAGCGTGGAGCTCTTCAGGACCTTGAAGACAGTGTACTTCACCTTCTCCTCGTCGTACATGTCGTTGCCCTGATGACCACAGAACTGGTCCTCTGTTACTATCTGTCCAGAGGAGGAAGACAACGAGAAGAAAACAACCTTAGTGACTGAAATAAACTGGATGCAGGGAATGAAAGTGAGAACTCTTGGGGTCCAAACTGCAGTGAAGTGTCAGATCACTGTTACTGCATTTATTAGTATTTTTGTTTTCCACAGATTTAAAAACAGCAAGAGGAATGTCCATATGTTGACCACTGTTTTAATCATCAAGGAGTAAGCAGTCAGTAGGTAACTAAGGGCGCATAATAGACTTTTCAGATTTGTTTTAGTGACCCTGTCATACAAAAAACAACTGAGATCAGCTGCTGAGATCAGTTTCAACACATAAGAAATGCAGTCTCCTCGTACTGCCTGTGCAGAGAGAAGTTATGAGGAGAAATTAACCATTTGTCCTGACTTCATACTTGGCTAAAGTATATAAAGCAATGTTTTCTTTGTATTTTTTAAATTCAAGGTAAAATTGCAATGATGGAGTGCTAATGAACCCCCATAATAGTTCTGGTAATTCAGAACAGAACAGAACATAGGTATGTTCAAATCTGCTGATCAAGTAAAAAGCAGTTTCTGTCCAACTATGAAACATATCTCACCATTTTTGCAAGTATTTTCATGTTAAAAGTCAATTAAAAGCAGCACAGTTTCATCTAGTCTTAACTGCAAAACCTGTATCTGGTTTGATAGATCATACATAAAGATCTTGGTATGGTTGTATCCAACAACACGATACGCATCAAGTCCCATCTTAATTTTCTTACTCTTAGCAGTTCTGCACTCCTGCAGACTTAATGTAATGAGCAGCACATCACAGTATGCAAGACCAAAGCCTGCAGGGAACCAATCTGCTGGTTTGGCTCCAATAGTGCTACACTGTTGTACCTACTTGTCTAACACTGCAAAAAAATGTGAGGAAACCTTCCAGGTTCTTACTCTACATTCCAGTCTGTGAAACTTAAAGCCCAGATGGCAGATGCATCCTCTTAACACTCACTATTCGCACTTAGCAGCTTGCACCAGCAAAGTGTGCAACTTCAGCACTTAAAATAGCAGTCCCGGTTTCCTACCTGGACCTGCATGTAGAGGTGAGCCTCTTGGCGCTCCTTCCTCTTCTGTGCCTCCACCCGTTTCTCCTCCTGCAGACGCTCCACCAGCTGCTGGGGGATGTCCACGTCAGTCATTGGCAGGAGCACCTCGCCTGGGACACGAGGAGAGATGCGAGTGAGGATCATCGAGGGCAGTTCAGTAACAGTTGTGTTTATTATAGTCCTTAAGGCATTAAACTGACTGTCATTGTTTAGAACTCAGTTTAACAAATGACAAAGTGGAAACTGGAATTACATTTTCAAATATATGTATGTAGTAAAGTGGGCCGATATTGAAAATACACCCACTGACGATATCGCTTTAAAAGAAAACGATTTTCAAAATCATCGTCCAAAAAAAAGAAGCTTAAAATACAATTATCTTTGGACTGGAGAAGCACATGTTGCAATTTACAGAAGCGCTTACAGTGTACAGTAAGTGCTATTCTATACAAGGGCCCAGTGAGATCAATGGAGAAAAAGCCTCTCGTCATATTGCCAGGCTTTGTATGTGGTGCTGTACTTAAGGACAGATCAGCTTGTGCAGTTGAGGAGAATAATTCATGTGTTAATGGGAAATAAGGAGAACCAGCTTTTGCCAGAAAGGCAAAAGGAGAGGAGTACATCACTTACTGAGCTTGGACTCGCGGATGTAGACCAACATGTATGCGTTGGTGCAGTGGCGCACTGAGAGGTCGTCATCGTGTCCGCCGTAGTTGTGCTCTATGGCCTCCTCCTTGGTGCACCGCGACACCACGTCATCATCAAACTTACACCACTAGAGAGGAAGAAGGAGGGGGAGAGAGTGGCCATGGAAGGAAGAAAAAAAAGAGAAAACCAGAGAGCACTTAAGACAACCGTTTATGTGGATCTTTCAATGAACCCCAATGCTAACATTCATCTTATCATCTTGTGTTATAAAAGCTTTAAACTTCCCATTGTCCTCTTAAAAAAGGATGACTTGTACAGGAGTGCTCAACCTTTATCAATCTCTGTGTGTGTGTGTGTGTGTGTGTGTGTGTGTGTGTGTGTGTGTGTGTGTGTGTGTGTGTGTGAGAGAGAGAGAGAGAGATGTGAGAGAGAAAGTAGGTTTTTAGATGTACAAATACTTGGAATTTGTGGATTTAATACTGCGTGGTAAAAAAAAAAAAAAAACAGACAATACAATGCTTGAGCCTTAGTGCTTAAGGTTAAATCATGTCACATGCATTGTCAGCGGTAAAAGCTGGATTCTTGTTAGTCATACTTCTGACTGGTGGTATTTATTTATTATGTAGCTTATTCAACACTGGTCTTGACATCAGGTGGTTAGATGCCCTTCTCTCAAGTATCTTATCTAACTATTAATTGTCATCTTTGAATCCGAGTAGGAGGCTCAGCAAATGCTGCACCTGATATTTAAAAAGGGAAAGGTCATGTCTTGTGATGCGGGGTTGTATAAGGATACTTAGACATTGTAACATCTACAGTAGATGGAGGTCTACTGCCCACAGTTTGGTACAGTGCATCCTCGACGGTTGTCAACGCACTGACTATGTATGGAAATATTTGTCACTTAATAACTGGCAGCTTATATTCTTTATCTCGAAAAAAATAATATTCTATGCATAAAATATGTAAATAAGTAGAATATAAATAGCTGTAGTTCCACATTATACTTGAATGTTTCTGCTTATCCATGATCTGACCTTTAAGGTCTACATAGTAATGAGATAAAAAACTCTAAGGCTCATTTTCAATGTGGTGGAAGATACAGCTACTATAAAACACATTTACTTTTAATGTCTTTTTTGTATTAAATGTAATCAATAAATTGAGTGTAGTGAGTGTGTAGATCTCATATCTGAAGAAGTTGAGCACCCATTAGATTTATAGTTTATACCACATAATGAAAACAACTGGCAGTAATATAAATGCAGAAAGTCCCACCCTGCCCACAGAATCTTTGGTGTAAGGTGTATAAAAAAAATTGTCCTCACTATTGGTTCCTTGACACTCACTTTGCCGTCTCCTTTTGGGTTAAGATAGACGACGTAGTGACCGCCGTGGTTGTCCCCGCTGTGCACAAGCACGGCATGCAGGATGTAGTTGGCCGGGTCCTTGGAGTCTGTCTTCTGAAGGAACTCGTCCAGGGGTAACTGATCCGGAAACTCAAACCTGCAGAGGAAAGAGGACGACGGAGAAGGAGAGGAGCGATTAAGCACATTAACATGAGGAACAACATATTTATGAGAGTTCAAGCTGTCATTATTTCAATTTTCAACTGCGACTGCGACTGCATATCCACACACTCTGGATGTGCGTGTGGATACTTATACGGAGCCTTCAGGGGGCCAGGTGCGGGCGGCAGTGTCACAAGGATGACTCAGCGCTTGTTGAGACGCTTCAGGGGAAAATTAACTATTCTGGACGGCTGCGTGCATGTTCTGAAAGTGTCACATTATCCTGGTGGATTATTAAAACACCATTAGCTACCGAAAAGCTTTTCACAGAATGATACCGCCCGCAGGAAACCCTCTTAGTGACTTTCACACTTGTTTTAGTGCAGGAGGTCAGGGAAAGCTGTTCAGAGAGCACCGGCTCGAGTGACGTTTCTGGAAATAGGCTGCTCCTCTAACCTATGTGATTATGGACCGGACCTAAACCTATGTCTAACCACCGGCGCATAGTGTGACAAGGAGAGATCTGATTCAAGGAGTGCAATGTATGCGTTTGTAAAGTGATATACAAGTAACCATCATGAAGTTTGGTGTTTTTGTTCTACCTGTCGTTAATCTTGATGTTTTGGTCGGTCTGTGGGTCGTACATGAACCTCATCAGCTGCAGATGGAGGATCGGAGGGAAGGTAAGGAACTTCACTCCCTTCTCTGCTTCCTGTAATACAACAAATGTGTCAGGCATCTGGTCAGTACATCCCATTTACATTCATTGTTATTAACAATTGTAGCCTTCAAATTTGACAAAATTATTGGTTTAAAAAGAGCTTATATACAAATTAAGATAAAGCCAAACGAATAAAATTAAAAAAGGTAAGCAAACTAAAATAAACTCGAACAAATAAACACATAGTTCATTTAGTTCCAGTCACTGAAGCTTTACCTGCAGGCCATGCTCTCCTGCGTCGTATTTGTTGTCGCCATCTAACTGTTCAGTTGCAACATAATCTTTGAAGGACTCGAAGACTGAAAATAAGCAGAAAGCAAAGATGAGATCAAGATAAATTCCATACTGGTAAATACAAAAACATTTCTTGTATTCTGGAAAATAGAAGTTAAAAAGACTCTTGGAGCAGGAAATACAACATCTATTCAATGAATGAGGAAATGTCAGGGAGAAAATAATCTGGTGCTTATGTTGGTACTCACTGTTCTTCTTTCCTTTTATGCTAAGCTGGATGTCATAGTAGTCCTCTATCCGCTCTGACCGGTAGTCCACATGCTTACACTGGATATATGACTAAGGAGAAAAACAGACACGGGTCAGATTGTTCGAGACAATTGCTTCTTTAATAATATACTTACCTGCTTTAACATACTCGTATTTGTTTACTTGTTACATAGTTTTGTATATTTTCATATTTCTATTTTTAAATTATGTCTTTAGTATTGCACTGTGTTTGTTATTTACTGTACGCACCAATTAATTAACTAGCCAAATTCCTTGTATGTGTAACGTGCTTTGCAATAAGCAACTTATTATTCTGATTCAATTGGCAAGTCAAACATATTATTTCTAAAAAAGGGTCACGTCTTGATTTGACCTATTCTTAAACTGACCTTGTTCCAGGCTACATCAGTTAGACTGTACTCACTTAGACTACTTCACATTATCATTCAAATTTACAGCAATATTTACATTGATGCATGCTGCGCTGGCTTTACTCTGCACTATGTCACTTTAAATATAACTCAGGATAGACTTCCCAACAACTATACAAAATGTGGGTGAAACCACGAGGACAAGTCAGACAAGAAGAGCTGAAGATAAAGAAAACTTACCACCATCTTTCCTCTGAAGAGTTTGGGGATGGTTCCCTCAACACAAGTGCCTTTCATTTTGTTCTCCACATTGTCCAGGAGCTGAAACACACGCACACACACACACACAGTATGTCAGTAATGATTCATCATGCATACACACCCACATTCTTTGAGAGAGAATGAGAGGACTCACCACTCTGCACAGCTCCTGTACATCATGTTGCATGAAGCTATCTAGTGTTTCCCATCTTCACATAGGAAAAAGGAAACCAGAGCAAGGTAGTTAGATACAATACTCACTGATATATTAAATATGTGTTGCTGGTAACCATTGAAAATCCTACAAAAAAATATATTAAAAAGTCTTTAAGTGTCAGAAATCATCTGGACTAAGAAATGGGAGCTGGCATCAAAGAAGCAAACCAAATCATGGGATATCCTACAAATTAGTGCAAAGAGCTTTCTGATGTTTTCAAACTGAGAAAATGCTAAAACATCAATGTTTTGAGCATTTCAATACAAACAAGAAAATACAGATATATTATAGCAACATCCATGTCGCACTTTAAGGACAGCTGAGCCATCTTTAATGAACGTCTACACTACCCGAAGGACTTGGTGAGTTTCTTGGTGCCGACAGGTTTGTCGCTGTGTTGCAGCTCGTAGAAAACCCTCTGCAGTGCCAGGGGGACGCTCTTGGACGAGTCATCTCCCTCTGTGGGCATCATGTACACCGCCTGGGAAGAAAGTCGGGAGGATTCACACCAAGATTAGTTTTAGTCAATAATACTCTTATGATGAAAATACTAATTTTCACTGTTTTAAACTTTGCTATTTTCATGACAATAATAATAATTCACAATTTTAGAGCTCCTGCTGGAAAAAGCAATAAAATAGCAGTGGCACTATGGTTAATTAAAGGGCAGGGCTCCAGAATGCAACCATTTGTTGCACAGTGCTCCTAAATGTTTTAACTAGGAGACCAGTGCGCCCTGCAAATAGGCCCCCTCGTTCTTTTTTTAATTCAAATTATTATCATATACATCATGTGAAACACCAGGAGGGAACAAGTGTGTGTATTTGAGGTGGCACTAATTGCACCGCAAACCACAATTGCCTATTTGAGAAATGGCCCTCAATATTTTTTACATGTCCACATGTTGACAAAAACAAGCAAACACCCACAGAACTAATGCCCTAGTGCACACATTTACACATTAAATAAACAGAATTATCTGCACTAAACTAACATGTAAAATACACTCCGTTTCACACAAAGAAACCCTTGAACGCACACATGCAAAGATAACCCCGTACCCGTCGTAGCTGGTTGGTGAAGAACAGTGTCTGTAGCAGGCTATTCATGTAGCAGGTAGCTCCCTGGTTCTTTAGTCCAACATAGCCTGTGTGTTTCTTTGAATCCCATCTGGTAAAAGAGAGAAAGCTGATGTTATCGTCATATATATCCTAAAAAGAAAATGAAACCGGTGGGACCATCGTAGAAAAGCCAACCCAGAGAGAAAAGACCCCAGAGAAGATTAAGAGCTACGTACGCCACTCCGTGTGGGGCGTCTGCCTGGACATAGACTTCAAATGTGACCTTGTCATCATCGACGAAGCCCCTCTCTGGATCAGTCACATCCTGAAACACAACACCACCAAGACAGTTAATATAGATAGGAATAGATGGAAGCAAACGCAGTTACTTTTATTATAAATAAGAGGTCCTCCTATGTTTGTCTTCCTCTTCAACAAAAAAGCAAATATTTCTCTGTGTCTGTACTTACACTCCAGGACATGAAGTTGGAGAAGCCCCAATCATTCTCTTTGTGGAAGAACAGGTGACTGATCCTGCGGCTGAAGGACTTCTCGTCGTCTTTGTAGTTGATGATCTTCAGCATGGCCTGTGCGTGGCACGACCATGACCTGAAACAACAGAATCCAGAAATCTTTTAGGGACTTTTGAACATTGCGCAACAGGACATATTAAAATGATTTTACCATATTACTTGACAGAAATGGATCTAGTTGCAGATTGAACACATTCTGTTATTGAGGAATTCTGCAGCCCTCATGTGGGAATGAGCCGTCTAAGTGGGTGTTATTTAGTTAAGATTCTGAAAAACTATAAACTTGATCCTTTGTTTTTCATACAATGTAATTAATGTGTGGCCAGCTTGATGCAATTCAGAGCCAGTAGGTTTTGGACACAATTTAGCAATTCCTGAAGCAAGCAATTCATTGTTTTAGACAATAAAGATTTAATATTCCTAAAACAAAGACCACATAAGTGAACTGAGACCTTGATTTATTGCATCTATAAAGTAACAGAAAACAACGACCTGAGGTTAACAGTGAGTCAAGTCAACAATTTAACATAGTAACTATTTCTATGATCAAAAAGCGTGAGTGGTGAGAGGCAATCTTTGAGGACGTTTTTAGGGTGGTGTCATCTTAAAATATGAGAACAGACACGTGAAGCTTCATCCGAAAACCTCAATGTTTGAATGTAAGCGGGAAAAAAAGGCCTCTGGTACAGCCATAATTAAAATACACAAAGCGTGTTTCTTTTTTGGAGTGAAAAGCGATATTGCTCCCATGCCCCGATGTGTACCAAGGACCATCAACAGTTTCAAGTGTTTGCCTATGTGTATCTGCAATGTCCCCCAAAATCCCTCGTCCCACTAAGACACCTACGTGGAGTCTGACTCTGCGTTACACTGCAGGAAGAAGCCCACGCTCTTCTGGTGTGGCCGGTCGGGGTAGAAGCGCGGCATCACCATTATCTTCCATGGAAGGTTCCGGACAAAGCAGGACGGGCTGAGCACAGACTCACTCAGGCGACTGAAGCGCTCTACTACGAAGCGGAAAGTCGCCTCTGACCGCCAACTGGTATCTGTGGAAAGATGGGAGTGAGACAGGTTAAAAAAAGAAAGAAAAAAAAAAGAAAGGGGGGCAGGTGAGATGGTGGACAGATTTCCTCCAGCTTTCAAGCTCAGGTGCAACAGGTCAATGGATACAACTTAATGTGAGACTAAACCCCAGAGCCAATTAGCTGATAAGAAGTTCATAGGATCATGTTAAACTTGGATCAGTAAAAAGGACATTTCACAGCACAAGCTTCGAAACAAGCAAAAGTGTGGACACCGAGAATAGGTTGAGCCAGGTCTGCATTCTCCTGTGGTATTTTTTGTTTACTTTGAAACGCCCTAAACTAATCAAGGCATTTTGACAGCCTTAATGCGAGTGTTTTTTTGCAAAGGTGCAAAGAGTTTGTAATCGTGTGTGTTCGTGTAAGTGCAGATCATCCTCACCATCCTCCATGTCCTCCTCTGTGTTGTTGTGTCCATCCGCCATGGCCACGTTACCATTGATCACTGGGTTGGCCGGGATTCTTGGAGGGTCGTCTGTGTCACCAGCTGTACAAATAGAGAAACACTATAATACGACTGTATGGTTGTAGCATAGGTAGCAGGCTAGATACTTTCTTCAACTGTAGGAAAGCTGAAAAACGCCTTTGCTTTGCCAAATGTGACTTCAACAAGTCAAAAATAAAAAGGTCAGATTATACGACCAATATCTATACAATATGGCATTAAGACATTTAAAAAAGCCACACACAAAAAACACAATGCCTACTCTTACATTTGTATTCAATGTCATCTATGTTTACCAGTCCTAATTGAGTAACAGCAACAACTATTTAAAACTTAAAGTTGATACAACAGACAATCTGCTGGGTTACTTTCTTACTACCATTGAACCCTTTTATTTCCAGAAAATGTAAAAATATACAAATCAGAACTCATACCTATATATTCTAACAATACTAGAAATTATGGGAAATTTGAGGAGAGGCAAGTCAAGTTCTTAAAAGCCTTATTTTGCCAAGTTTCTGTGAATATGTGCACTTTTTAAAGAGCAGGACAGATTTAAAATCTCACTATTACCATAATCATTTATTACATAAATACAGCATCAACCAAGATCAGACATTTTTCTGTGTTAACTACTGTCTCTATTTGTATCTCCTGCATCTCCATACATTTAATATAGATCCTGCCTGGTCATCACCCCTTTCATACATTTCACTGGGAAAACCCTGCTGAGACAGCATGACATGTCGTCTTTCCCAGTCTGTATGTCCGAGCGAGAACGTTTGTGTTTGTCTGTGTGACAAAGACCGTGCAACACTACAGTAGGCTGGGTAATTATGGACACAATGCAGGATTAGGCTGCAAGTCATCGCTCAAACAAAAACACGCACAGAGGACAACAATTATCCCTTCAGAATAATGAGGCGGCTCTATATAGTCTCATCTATCAAAACACACTGATAACAGATGAGCTTGGAGTAGACTCCAAGGAGTGAAATCTGCCTGCATCCTGTGATGATGGCAATAATGCAACAGAAGCCAGACTTAACTGTTACAACAGCATTGACATGAGAACTCAGGCATACGTCTCCAAACATGTTGTCAATATGCCACTTACACTGTATTTCACATGTATCTGTTATCATTGTCTTCCTCCAAGCTGACAGATGCAATGGTGTCAGTTGTGTGTGTGTGTGTGTGTGTGTGTGTGTGTGTGTGTGTGTGTGTGTGTGTGTGTGTGTGTCTCTCCAGGTAACGTTGCCTCCAGGAGACTGACCTCGTTTCCTCAAGTGGATTACACAGTGCTAATGGGGTCTGTCAGTCAACTCCATGACAACTTCTTGTCCCGCCCACTGTGTCGGTCTATCCTGAAAACCTCTGAGAAGTACTTCCTAATGTTTGATGCCTGCAATCTGCACAAGCCGAAGCTTGATATGGTTCCAATAATTTCATATATGACAAAAACACACCACTCAAACTACCCAGGTGTCTGGTAGGTGGAAATCCCAAGCATCTCAACACGTTGATTTATTCATTAATATTTCCAAGAAGCATCTCAGTAATTGAATACTTTCTATGATTACACTACAACAGTACCAGTTAATAAAAAGTGCCAACAAAGTATTCCCATCTTTCCTCATTTTTCAAAGTCCACAGCCTATGGATTGAAATCAACAAATAACAATAAACATCAAGAGAAATGTTCTCCTATGAGCTAACTGTATGCTAAGCTAACAGAAAAACAACTCCAGATGTGTCTTTAACCTACAGCACCAAGGTTATGACAGCACAGCTGAACCTAGACTTTGAAACACTAATCCATTTGCATCTTAGCCTTTAATTTTGTCCTATTAGACAAACTGGATTTTATAAGAAATGTATACGTTTAGAAATCGTTGTTTGCAATAAATTTCCTAAACGCCGTGACGAGCATTAACGCTGGATTGATTGTTTGGCAGCATCAGCCCAGCATCCTAGGAAGATTGCTGAAGCAAAAACGTATAAATGGCCGAGACATGTAGAGCAGAAGCTGGATTAACCCCACTGCAACCGTGTGACGCCACATGCCATAAAGGAGCTGTGTCATGCGTTTCTATAAGCAGTAAGAAAAGAGTTTATTATGTCAACTTGTTTTCACCGTCCTTGTAAGGCTGCAGTGCACTGGGAATGAATCCAACAAGGGTGAACCAGCAACTAAGGGTGAGGAAGTCTGGTGAGTGCACCTGCCACTAGTAAGACAAAATGATTATATATTAATATATATATATAAATATTAATATATATAAATAAATGATGCCCAATGCTGTTTCTACATGCTTATTTCAGCAATATAAAATAAGCTATGCCATGTGTGCAGGCAAATAATGAGAAACTATGTTTGTGCCAAAAGATAATGAAATCCCTGGGACCAAATGACGCAGTGATGCTGGAGGCTTCCCCAGACAAACACCCTGTCCAGAGCTGCCACTTTCCTGTAATAAAAAACAAAAACAAAACCAGAAAATGTTGCTGGGTCTGGTCCTCTTGAGTGCGAAACGCTCACTTAACCACAACCTAGATGGTCCTGGCTACAAAAGCTCAAACAATAACAGAGATCATTAAAGATGGCGAGCTCCATGCCGTCTGCTCGTCCATACAATGAAGCAGCAAATCCCCGCGCTGCCTCCGTGCGGGGCCTGGTTTACCGCAGCGACGACCACCGTCAGCAGCCTGCACCTCCACACGCACAAAACACAGTCAAAACATGAACACAGTGTACATGTTGGTGCCTGGTTGTCACCTGCTCTGCTGGCATCGCTTCACTTGTCCCACAGTCGTTTCAGCAAATCACGACCCGACGCATCTGCGTTAGCCACCTAGCCACTTAGCTCCTTAGCCACCTAGCTAGCTAGCCATATATTCACCTCACAGGGAGCCGTTGTTATATAATAAACTCGCTTGCTATCATGAATGCTAAATAATTAAAATCATAAAAAACAAAAAAAAACACCCAAATATGCGTGTTATAACGGTGTAAATCTATTTAAAAACAGGTGGGAAACGACACAACGTGAGGCCGGAATCCAAGGCCCGCCGCTTGAGCAACACCTGAATCGAACGTTGCAAAATACGCGCCGCCATTTTGGAACGCCACACACCCCCCTGCGGCTAACTAGCATGCTAGCCCGCGAATGAACGCAACGAGGTGGGCCTTGATGCTAACGGACTAGCTTTAAATTATAATAATAATTAGCCGCCTCGCTAGCAGGACCAGGTTAGAGCACGTAAAGGAGACAGCCGTAGTTACAAACATATCATACTCACTTTACATCCGAGGGGCCAAACTGACAGAATCTACCCGGTTAACCGACTCCGTTAACGGGGCTCCGCAGGCCCGCAGACACGATGCTAACGGACTATATTCTTGGAACGCGCCGGCGGAGTGTTACACAGATCTGTAATTAATTTCACCCCCCTCTCTCTCTCTCACGTCAACAATAAAAACTAATAATAATCAATTTAAATCACACAATTAATGACTGTAAAACACACGTGTCAATACGTGATTAATTAATCCCCAGCGTTAATTGCGGGACTGTTTACAAACATGTCAGTGGTGTTTTTATGAATGAACTACAAGCTGAGAACTAGTTATTTATGAATGATGGCTCATTTGTGTTGTATTAATAAAAAAATAAAAAATAAAAAAAATAAAGTGAGTATTTGGGAATGAGGTCAGCACACACACACACATATATATATATATATATATATACACATATATACACACACTGCTGCAGCGGACTCACACTCAGCAGAAAGGTGACCCGGCTGTCCGCGTCGGGCCTTCGTGTTTACCGTAAAGTAGTGCGCTGTAGCAGCTCCACGCATCTCCCGTGCGGATGTTTAAATCACCCCAATAATAAGCTGTAAAACACCCCCTCCTCCTCCTTCTCTCCTCTTACCCTCCATCTCCATGTCCTCCGGCTCGCTGAGCTGCTGCTCGCCGGCTTTCTGCTGCTGCGTGTGGTGGTGGTGGTGGTTCATGGCGGCGGTGGCTGTTGTTGTTGTGGTCGTGATGCGGCTCTCCCTGCTGTCTCTGGCGGCCTCGACCTTGTCTGGGGTCGGCTCGGCGGCGGAGGGGAACCGGGCTCGGTGGATGGAGTCCGGGGTGCAGGGGGTGGTGGTGGAGGACTGCGGCCGGGTCTCGACCTCGGCCTTGTGGGGAGCGGGCAGAGAAACGCGGACGTATTTGCTCGCTATTCGCCCAATCTCGGCGCCGGTGGAGGTGTTATTAGTTGCACGATGCACCCTCCCTTACTTGTTTTTTTACCCCGTGCAACTTGGGGCTGCAAGACAACGCAATGCACAAGCAAACACAGTCTCTGGTGCTCAATATGCAACAATGAAAACACTGGTTCATCAACAACAGTGTCTGCGGTAGCCCCAGTCCGTGTGCTCCTCCGTGTGTCCCTCGTCTGGGGAAGAGCGGAGGAAAAAGCTATCCATTCAAACCAGTTTCCACTCCGGAATTAGCACTGGTGTTGGTGTGTGGAGATGCGAACCAAATGAGCACACAATCGGGGCCGCTGACGCCTCTGTGCATCCCCCTGTGTCGCCTCTGTGTCCGCCTGTAAACCCCGCTCCTCCCGTGGCTTGTGATGTGTTGGGTCTGAGGTAAATCTCAAAATGGCGGTCGCGCTCTTCTCTGAAATGTCACATCCGCATGGAGATCTAAACACTGGCCCATCCCCGCACGGGTTCGCATCCATGTAAAACGATAGGGATCAGTGTGTGTGTGTGTGTGTGTGGGACACAGGGGGGATGAAACATTAACCAACTATTATTATTATTGTTATTATCAGATGGATGGGGATTAGAGGAATGACAGCACATGGCATGCACGCAATCAGTCTGGACGCAGAGACAAACTAAACTACTTACATGCATGATTTAAAATTTTTTTTTTAACTTTAAATATTTAACTTTTTGTTGAGCAATGTTAAATAGCTGCAGTTATGCCTGCAGATTTAAATATGTTGTGCAAAACATGAGCAATTAGGCATTTTACCATTAAAACTATACATTACATTACAGTCATTTAGCAGACGCTTTTATCCAAAGCGACTTACAATAAGTGTATTCAACATAGGTATTCAAGAGAAATACTAGTCACCAGAAGTCATAAGTGCATCTCCTTTCTTAAACAAGCATCTAAGAGCATAAACCAGAGCAAAAGTACAGAAACAAACTAATACGAATACAATAAGTGCAGAAGACTTATACGAATACAATAAGTGCAACAGACTAATACGAATACAATAAGTGCTAAGTGGAAGGCTCAGGGTACAATACACCTGAAGCACATACAAACAAATTAAACTAAATTGAAAAAAAGAACAATAAAAGCACACACATTTTACTGTAGGGTCATTCCTCAAGTAAAACACAAATGCAGGATTTTTACTCCAATGCAATATTTTTACATTGTGCTACAGAATTTATAGGCTACTTTCCACTATAAGGGACAGCCACCTGATGGTGGTAGCACATCTATTCAAGTTTTTTCACCCTAATTTGCTCGATTTACTTACTACTTTTACTTGTATATACTTGCTTATTTATTTATTTACAAGTTGATTACAATTATTTGATTGGATTAATTGTTATACAGCCTGGTGTTGTGATGTACTTCTAATACTGTATTAGGTAATTTGAGCGGTATTGAGCAATTTATGTTTGAAACAAGTTTGTACTCCCCCACAAACAAAATATTTTCGCTGAATAAGGTCAAAGAAGTGTCATTTTAAAAGCACTTGGTTAGGTCTTTTTTTGTGAAATTCACAAATTGCATTGATTTAGGCGGTGCCTTCTGTGATTCCCATACTTTAACTATTGTCCATCTGTTCTGGAAATTTATACATACCCGTAAACTGTGGCAACATATTTGTTGCAAAGTTATACATTCATAAATTTAACTTTTCTAAAGTAAACTTCACTTTCATCTTTTTAAGAAAGAAAGAAGGCAAGGTATATCAGGACGATAATAATAATAATAAAAAATCATAATATTAGCCCAAACACAAATAAGCAATTAAGTCTGTGCTCCCATTTAAATGTTTATATGTCTGATATCTATTTATTTTATTCAAGTTAACCTCTGACAAGTTTTATGTTATTTAGTTTCATTTTCTGGTGCTGTTTTTTTTTTAACTTTTCACATTGATTTCCTTTTCTATATATATTTAACTTATTATTTGTTTAATTGGAAAAATTGCTGGTAATTTGAATTATTGCATTGTTAACTGATTAAATTATTTTTTTAATGAGACCAGATTTGGATTTGGACAAAACTAAGGGTACTAATTTAGGTCAGGCACATCCACAGTTCTTAATTTATCTATCCACCAAAATACCCTGTAACATTAATTCATAATTGACCATTGTCACTTAATTCACAGAGGGACCCATTTGCCAATATTAGTTAAGTAGGTACACAACAAATTGAACACAATGACTGTGGAGAAATGTACAGTTTATTTGATTATGTGGTTTATTTTAATAAAAAGCCAACAAACACAAACTGTCATGCAAATGAATAAGGCCTGTAGAGGAATCAAAGATAAAAAAATTATAATAATTTAAAAGAACGCCTACAGTAAACACACTTTACTCACTGGTGAAACGTACCAACTCATTTATAATTGGGTATTGCCACTGTGTAGGACAACCTACGTCCAATCAGGATTTTTCCCTTTCCCAAAGCAGTGTTCAGGCACTAACAGTGGTCGATATCTGCAGTGCTGAAACCAGACCTTGGCTCCAACAGACAAGCCTTCAGATTTTGGGTAAATGGCACCATTCAGTGGATAACAATAAAACTACGCCCGGACTCGAGTACCGTCGCAGTTGGGTATTTTAAAAAATGACCCACTCACTCATGTGGATTTCTTCTCATTTTATAGTTCGGTAACTGTTCTTTTTTAAATAATTGTTTGTTTTTTATTTAGGATTTCAAAAACTCATGGGTGAATTATCACTAGGAAGTTACATTTGGATTTGTAGAGTGTTTTTATGTGCTAACTTATATTAAAGGCTGGTTTGAATGATTAATACAGCCGATTAGTAAGCTCACAGAAGATTATTATAATGACAATACCACTTTTTTAAAAAGCACCTGTCAAAACATGATGTTATGTTATGTTTTGTTTTAATTACATTATATTATATAAATGTATATTATATTACATATATTGATATTATATTATATGATATAAGTTTATATTACATTATATTATATAAATGTATATTATATTATATAAATGTATACTGTATTATATATATTATATACATTTATATTATATATATGATATAAGTTTATATTACATTATATTATATTATATACATTTATATTATATTATATAAATTGATATTATATGATATACGTTTATATTATATTATATAAATGTATATTATATACATTTATATTATATTATATAAGTTTATATTATATTATATTATATACATTTATATTATATTATATAAATTGATATTATATTATATTAAATTATATGATATAAGTTTATATTACATTATATTATATAAATGTATATTATATTATATTATATACATTTATATTATATATATTATATACATTTATATTATATTATATAATTTATATTATATTATATTATATTATATACATTTATATTATATTATATATTATATTATATTATATATATTATATTATATTATATTATATAATTATATTATTATATATTATATAAGTTTATAATTATATTATATTATATATATTATATATTATATAATATTTATATTATATTATATATATTATATATTATATATATATTATATTATATTATATACATTTATATTATATTATATTATATACATTTATATATATATATATTATATATATTATATTATATTATTACATTATATATATACATATATTATATTATATTATTATATATTATATTATATAAATTTATATTATATTATATTATATAATATATATTTATATTATATTATATAATATACATTTATATTATATTATATTATATATTATATATTATATATATAAGTTTATATATTATATAATTTATATTATATTATATAATTTATATTATATATATTATATATTTATATATATATATTATATAGTTTATATTATATATATATATTATATACATTTATATTATATAAGTTTATATTATATTATATTATATAATTTATATTATATTATATTATATATTTATATTATATTATATAAATTATATTATATTATATGAAATTATATGATATAAGTTGATATTACATTATATTATATAAATGTATATTATATTATATATATTTATATTATATATATTATATACGTTTATATTATATATATTATATAAGTTTATATTATAGATATATTATATTATATACATTTATATATTATATTATATACATTATATTATTATATATATAGTTTATATTATATTATATTATATACATTTATATTATATTATATAAATTATATTATATTATATGAAATGATATGTTTATATTACATTATATTATATAAAGTATATTATATTATATACATTTATATTATATATATTATATATATATATTATATTATATATTTATATTTATATTTATATATATATTATATAAGTTTATATTACAGTATATTATATTATATACATTTATATTATATAAATTATATATTATATTATATGATATAAGTTTATATTACATTATATTATATAAATTGATATTATATTATATTATATACATTTATATTATATACATTTATATTATATTATATTACATACGTTTATATTATATTATATTATATTATATTATATACATTTATATTACATTATATTATATTACATACGTTTATATTATTATTAAATTATGTTCTAACAGAGCTGTTTCCACGATAAAACTTGCACTCTCTCGCAAGCTTGAGTTAAGAGGAATTTTCAATGTGGTTCTTTTGTGTCAATGCTGTGACGTACGTCTGTGAGAACCAATCAAATCCCGAGTAAAACTCTCAAGCCCAACCTGCAGTGCTCATGTGGCCAATCACAGTCGACATCTGCTCCAGTGGGCGGGACTTAGCGAATAACAGGATAGTCTGTGTTGTATATATTTGGACGTCGGCGACTAGGAGGAATAGTTAGCTAGGCTTATCCTCACAGATGGTGGCAGAGAGTGTCCAACGCTAAATCATAGTGCGAAATATTAAAAACAGAAAACATTATTCATGGATTTATTCACATAATTATTTATTCAGTGTCCAGGTAGTCATATATTAACACATTAAAAGCTCATTAACTTGAGTGTTGGTGCATTAAATGGAGGAGAAGAAGGAAGACGGGGACTCGGAGATACAGGAACACGGACCCGAGCACTGGTTCTCAAAATGGGAGCGGCAGTGTCTGTCCGAGGCGGAGCAGAGGGAGCCGAGCGAGGAGGAGGCCGACCCGGACCAGGACAAGCTGTGGCACCTCTTCCAGAACTCCGCCACCGCCGTGGCTCAGCTCTACAAAGGTCCGCGGCCGCTCTACGTCCGCTGTCTGGTGTTACTGTTACTGTTGCTAGTGTTAGTGTTAGTGGTGACCGGCTGCTCCGCTAGCGTCGCTAACGGCAACGCTAACTAGCTTGCGAACATTCGAACGCGAGCGTCACTGTAAACTAACGGCAGAAGGCTAACTAGCTCGCTAGCGTCACCAACGGCAGAACGCTAGCTAGCTCCCGAGCGTTCTAACGCTAGCGTCACCAACGGCAGAACGCTAGCTAGCTCCCGAGCGTTCTAACGCTAGCGTCACTAACGGCAACGCTAGCTAGCTCGCCAGCATTCGAACGCTAGCGTCACTGTAAACTAACGGCAGAAGGCTAACTAGCTTAGTGAGCGTCGCTAACGGCAACGCTCACTAGCTAGCGAGCGTTCTACCGCTAGCGTCACCAACGGCAGGACGCCAGCTCTTGAGCAGAGAACTCTCTGGCCACCAACGTCTACAGCTGGTCTGGCGATGCTACATGTAGCTCAGCTGTGTTTAGCCTGAGAGAATAATAAAGAGTTATGAACTCAAACGTCGTTACACGTCCGGTGTGACTGTTAAACAGACACACGTTTAGTTGATCTCACGTTAATTAAAACAGGCTTTAATGGGTGTTGTGAGGTTAGAAACGTCACGCTAGTTACAAAATGGCGACGGTCACAACACTCGTAGCTACGCGACGTCAGAGGGTCTGACTCTGACGTCACGGCTCACACAGGACACACGTCACACAGCAGAGAGACCAGTCAAAGCACAACACTGAACTATTAACATTAACATTAGTAGTATTATTATTATGACCAGAAGCCTGGTTTGCTGCTGAGTGGACAGGTTATAACCACAAAATGGCCTCACTGACACTCTGACTCTCCTCTTTCCTGCTGAGGAGGCAGTTAAGTTGTGTCGGTGCTTTCTGGTCATCTAGTTTCCTGCTGACAGTTATTTTTATGCCAAACTGTCCCTGTGTAGATGTAGATGTAGATGCAAGACAAAATGGCTGAATGAAAATGATCCTCACGCCTCTCTCAGATGCTGATTCTCATCCTTTTTAGGTCACGTTAATCATTACGTTACATTACAGTCATTCAGCAGAAGCTTTTATCCAAAGAGACTTACAATAAGTGTATTCAACATAGGTATTCAAGAGAACTACTAGTCACCAGAAGTCATAAGTGCATCTCCTTTCTTAAACAAGCATCTAAGAGCATAAACCAGAGCAAAAGTACAGAAACAAACTAATACGAATACAATAAGTGCAACAGACTAATACGAATACAATAAGTGCAACAAACTAATACGAATACAATATTACATATCATTCACCCATTCACACACTGATGACAGGCTACCATGCAAGGTGCCACCATCAGACTCTAACTAACATTCATGCAACATCCAGTCCACACCGATGGATTAACGTGACCTAAAAAGGATGAGAATCAGCATCGGAGTGAGGAGTGAGGATCATTCTCATTCAGCCATTTTGTCTTGCATCTACAAAGCCTTCGGGAGCAACTTGGGGTTAGGTGTCTTGCCCAAGGACACATCGACTGCCGAAGCCGGGTATCGAACCACCGATCCTCTGATTGGAGAACTACCTTGCTCTCCACTACGCCACAGCCGCCCCAAAGAGTGTTTTGCTTTTAGATTACAGCCACATGTAAGGAATAAAAACATCCCCCCCCTCTTCTTCCCTTTTTCCTCCCACAGACAGAGTATGCCATCAGCAGGGTCTGTCATTGTGGGTGCCATTTCAAAACTCTGCAACAGCAGTGACCAACCTCTACAAAGGTATCTAACCACATCCCTCTTCTCTACATCCTGGGATGTATTGATCTGGAAACTACTACACCTACAGTTGTTGTACTTAATTCGTCAATATGGTCTGTTGCTGTCCAATGTAGATGTGGTTATTGATTGACTCATCGAACAAATGGTAAACAGACATACTTCTCGTTGTTGTCAGATCCATATTGATTAGGCTTGTAGGTTTTTGTATGACAGTGAAAGACATGTTCACTGTAGGGTTGAAAAGACTAAAAAAACACTAAATTCTCTATAACAATGTCAGGAATTCACCAGTGAAACAGAGGTGGTTTGTTGTAGTAAGAATGAGATTGTACTGGACTTAACTCCTAACTTGTCACTCTACCGCCCATAAAACAGGAAGAGCTAGTGGGTGGTGGTTAGTTCATCAAAACATACAGAACTAGAGATGTATACATTATAACCCTATTATACTAAGAGTTCCTAAGGATTCTGTTCTTGTATCAAAACATTGTCCCTGTGGAAATGATCATGCATATTTGCTTGGCTTTGGACTTAATGAAAATAATATAATACTAATGTTTATTATTTTTTAATGATGTTTTTCGCCCTCAGAGAGTGCGGAGGCCCATCAGAGAAGCTTTGATCGGGGCATCCAGATAGGCCACCAACGCCGTAATAAGGTGGGTCTTGTTCTCCTGTTACCTTTGTTGTGATGTTAAACCTCCCCGTCATCATTTTTTGGACGGTTGAGTACATCAAACAGTGTTTAACTGACGGATGGCTAACACTTTTATCGGATTGCAGGACATGTTGGCCTGGGTGAAGAAGCGCCGGAGAACCATCCGTAGGGAGGATCTTATCAGCTTTCTGTGCGGCAAAGCACCGCCACACAGGAGTAGCAGGGCCAACCCCCGGCTGGCCATGGTGGCCCCCAGCCGAGCAAATTCACCAGCTGAGACTGGCTCATCTGTGGAAACAGACCTCCAGCCCTTCAGGGAGGCCATAGCACTGCATGGTGAGTGAAAGTCTGGCACACACCTTACACACCAGTCGTCATTCTAGCCACCCAAACAGATATGCGTGACAACCCAGGAGGAAGCTTCATTGTTGGATAGAAAATTGTTTGTCCTGCTGGTCTGTATGGAGGACCACTAATGTTGCATATCTGTTTTTGTGTGGGCATGCTCAAACTTTAGATTCCTCAAAGTGTAGTCGGGGACCTACTGATTCTACATATTTAAGGTTTGGCAATGTACTATAGACCGGTTGGGAGATATGGTATTTCATATGGAGAACATTTTTTTAAATACATACTAGCTCATTTACTAATACACAGGTAATAAATTGTGTTTAAGTCCGAAAACAAGTACAAAAAGTTAGTTTGTGTAAGGGAGTGTGCTTTTCCTTCAGTCATAATACTCAAGTCACATGTGGCTCAGAGATAAGGGTATGTTGTGCTTTGGCCAGTGGGGAAAGAGGGCATCCCCTTCTTGGCCCCTTGTATGTGTGTGTTTGTTTCTGAGAAGGAACATTTCCCTTAATCAAAAGCAAAGTAGTTTGTCAGTGATGTGTTTATTTTTAAATGTACAGCTGTAATTGTTTGTTTGTTCAGTTTCATTACAGTACGTTGGTATTTTTGCTGAGCGGTCATTGCAAACGGATATTCTGAGCTTTATCCGAAGGTCTCCACATTTGAAAGGGTAGCTGAGGTTAGGGTGGATGATGTTAGGCATTTGGTGGTTTAGGTTACAGAAACACAAGTTCAGTCCGTGTCAGGAGGTTTCAGCGCGTCTCCTTTCTCAGTTATCAGAGGCCATTTGCATTTCACCACTTCTGTTTGTGTGTGTGTGTGTTGGGAAAGACAGTCATGTTGATTTACATGGACGGATCGTGATTCATACTTGTGTTAACTGCACCCTTGACTCTTTTTTTTAGACAATCAAATTCACAAATTTTTGTTCATGTGCACAAACTTTGTGTTTCTAACAAATGTGTATCAGTTGTTGTGTATTTTCATAATATCAGTGTGAAATGATAAAGTGATAAAGCTGGGTCATGAATACAGAACATAATGTACTCAACCATTTAGACAGCATTTTCATTCTTACAGTTGGTAGATGGAAATGTTTTCTTGACTTGTTTGCCACACTGTTGTTTGAAGTTATCCCCGTCACCTCCCTTGTAAGGTTACAGGTACAGTTTCCAGAAATCCAACTTCAGCCATACATGTTCAGTCATTTTGTTCAGCCTGTAGTTTTGGCACTGAGTCATTGTCATTCTGAAGAAGCTTTAACTTGACTCCTCTTCTCTTCTAAAATCCAAAATGGAGCCTGAGTGGCCTTTGAGAAATGATGGGAGTCGTGTCAAAGACCTGTTTACTCGCTGTCACCTTTCCCAAGACAAGGGAAAGTTTAACGTAGTTACAAATTTAAATAGTCCATAACTGTGTCTCTGAGAGAAAAGAAAGTGGCATGCCCTTTACATCTTTAAATGAGGTCTGAGAAAAAAGGTGCGATTGAACATTCAAAAACTAGACGTCCCACTCTCCTTCCCCCTTTTCATTTCATTCACTTTAGAAGAAGTGGTTGCTGGTTCGTTGCACAACCTGTATATTGTCTGGTCGAGTGAAGTGAAACTCAGACAGTCACATCAAGTGGTGAATCTTTGGTGTTTTAGGTAATGAAGTCATTTTGCAACATGTCTGTAGCCCAACATTGGCTCTAGATTTAGGGTTACTTTGTGCGGTGTTTCAAGATTCATGTAATGTGATCTAAGGCTGTGGCTATCTAGTTTTATGAAACATTTAGCTTGTCATCTAAGCAGTGGTGTAAGCAGTTATATGGCAAATAACTACTTATCTCTCAGTCGGCATTACATATACAGTATACCCACCTCTAAATCCCCACTGATGTGCATCTCTGGTTGACTTTGTTTAAAGGATTTATGACATTGAGTAATTAACCGTAGCTTCTCAGCGATTGAAGGCATTTCTCTCATTTTGATAATCTAACTGGTGACAACACATGAGCTAAGGTTGTAAGGACTATGGTTATTGGTAGTTTTTGTTTTTGTTTAAATATGATGAATTATAAAGGTATGGGTTATTGTTATCGGTGTGCACTAGGTAAGAACGTTTTAACAAAATCTTTGCTATCCTGTTGCTGATTCTGCGGCAAGTGTTAATCATGTCATATCTGAAACCTTTTAAATTTATTTTTACCCCATTTAAAAACTCTCAATTATATAATGCAACACTATCAAGATTATCAAACAGTAGCCTTACTTATCCGTCTTAATTCTCCAACTGATGCCCTATGTCTGTTTCTGCTCTCTCTCCTGTCTCCTCCTCCTTCCACAGGTTTGAGTGGAGCCATGGCGAGTATCAGTGTGCGCTCTGGTGCTCCAGGGTCTCCCACACACGTGAGTGGGAGCAGCAGCAACGGAGGCGCTGCCGGTGTAGGCGGTTCCTCCGGCTCGGGGCCGGTGTGCCGCAGCAGGCGCAACGGGCTCCAAGACGTCGACCTGAACACTTTCATCTCGGAAGAGATGGCACTGCATCTGGACTCTACAGGCTCCGCCTCTGCCGGAGGGGGAGGGACCAGGAAACGAAACTCCACCCAGTGTAGTGACGTCATCACAGACTCCCCTACACACAAACGCAACAGGATGATCTGATCTGCTGCCTGCCTATGTATGTGTGTGTGAGGGGGTGGGGGAAAAGCCTTCAAAGCCAAGGCTAGGAGAAAGGGGGATGGATGGGCTTATGTGGGACAGACGGACAGACACACAGACATTCGGATGCCTCGCTGTGCAAAAGAACCCGGGCTGAAAATGAAAACAGGGACTGAAGATCTCGGTGTATTCAAACGTTGAATGAATTCTATTCCTTGTCTCCTTTCCCCACACTATTACTACAAATCACTGAACTGCAAATCAGAACACCTGACGTGTGTGTGTGTGTGTGTGTGTGTTTGTCACTGGGAGCTCTGGACGACATCAAACGCTCTTCAGACATCGCCTCCCTGGACAGGAGACAACGAAGGAAGTCACCAACTCATGCTGGGGTGCAGAGAGTCCTCTAAAGGGGCGAAAATGCACCGTGCTGCTCGACAAGCCACTTGATCCTTGACACATGTGTGCCCTTCCCTCCCTCAACCTCACTCATCCTCACCCACCACCTTAATAAGGAAGTGAGGGCCATGATCAAATCGTCTCACTCAACGAACCGAGTTGCACGCCAAATGTTGGACCCAACTCTTGTCAGAGACTCGCCTCTGCGTCAAACAACCCACCTGTTCTTTCTGTTTCTTCATCATTGCAGCTCTCAGTTGACGTTGTCCGTCGGCGGTGGAGCTAACTCGCCCAGTAGGAGAACATCTGTGGCATCATCCTGCATCCCGCTTGTAGCCAGTTCTCTGGCTACTAGGTTGATGGCTTATGACTTTATTCTCTGCTAACTACTCTGCTTCAACAGTGGCTTAATTTAGTTCAGCCAGTTGCCCTTTTTTGTTTTTAGTTCTTCAACCACCAGTGTTAAAATTCTAGGTTTGTTGCCACTGTTTGCAGCAGTGATAGCCAAGTTGATTTGCGTTTTTTTCTCCACCTTGTTTTATTTTGTTTTGTTGTTGAGGATAATGGAAAAGGAAAAATAATTTTTCTTTGCGTATACAGCTTGTCAGACGGCCCGTCTGCTGACTGCCCTCTCCCCCCTCTACCCTCGTCTTATTACGAAAGCAGCTGCTGTTTTATGTGATCTTGTGATTATTCTGATGAGTTGCAATAAGGATTTTTTGCACTTAGCTTTCACCTCTAACTCATGCAAACAAATCGGCTCTTCCATTGTATCCCAGTTGTAGCCTCATCCAGCCCACACATTACTCACATGGTTGCTGCTTAGAGAAGGTAAACACTTGGTAATGACTAGAAATGGAGCCCTCACGCTCACCTCTGGTTCCAACAGCTCTTCGAAAGTATTTGATCACGTTGTAGAGTGTTTCCTGCGTGTGAGCTTTACTTGTATTCAAAGACTCCGAGTCGTTCCCTGTCTGACAAATGATTTAATTTATCTTCAGATATTCGGTGCTGTAAAGGAGGCATAAATCAAAGAAATGTTTACAAAGGTAGCGTTTCTCAACAGACCCACTAAGCATGGCAGCCGGTGCTCACAAGGCGCTGGAGTATTTGGATAGAGTGTCTGATTTGGGGTGTCGGCACACCGTCGGCTTTCTGTTAAAGGGGTGTGTGCATTAATAAGACGTGGATGAGTTTGGTTCTACTTGGTACAGGATGATGCAACTCTGGGCTTGTTTCATTCTTGAAATGGTTGTTGCCTTCCATCCTTCTGTAACGGAGAAGGGGAGGAGACACTGATATCACATGAGTCAGAAATATGGGTATACTTAGCCGTTTGTAAAGTCATATAAACTGGTTCTGCGTAGATTTCTAAGGTCTTAACAAAACAATTAGTGGAGTTAAAGCTAAACTCAAATTGTTGGAATATGCTTTCATGTAGCATAGGAAGCTAACAAAGTGTAAATGATTAAATATTATTAAATCTTGAGTCGTCTAGTTATCAAACCAATTCTAAATATAGTAGAGTTAGTATAGTTATCGGGGCGTAAACCTCTGAGCTGTACCTGTAATACCCGCTGCAGCTGACTTCTGAGATGTCAGTGGACTCCTCCTCTTTTTCCTCCTTTTTTGTTGACTTTTTCACGTCCCCTCACCTTTATGACCTGGAAAGTGGGTTTTCTTTAGTTGTATAAAGCATGCCAGTTTTTAACTTCTGTTACATTTTGGTCACAGATTTCATTTTTTTTGCGTTTAGAGGTTGGCTTTTATATTCACACACAATTTGCTGGCTTGTCGGTGAAAGAGGACACCCGGCTGAGATTTGTTTCTTCTGTCAAAGCGAAGAGTTCTGCGTTTAGGAGTTAGTTCTCACATACAAGTGAAAACCACTGAATTAGACTGATGGAAATGTAAACATTTTTATATTGGAAAAGTGAGATTTGATTTGCTTACAGTGAGCTTCTGATTATTGTGAAGGAGTTCACGGTGAGGATTCATGTCGGTCTTGGTTTAAAACTGTATCTGAAAGTCAAACAATGTCTTTTAAGTTCTGGGCAGCTTCAGCTAGCACAGTTCTTTTGAATAATGTAACATAGGAAGGATTCATGTTTCTCCAATAAGAACTTTGCCCTAAAAAGTCCCATTTGGAGTCCATCAGGCCGTTTTAGACTCTGGGACTCTGCTCATGGAAGAATCTAATGATGGAGTGAATCCTCACAGCTTGTCCACACGCTCTTCATTCAATCAGAGGAATGCATTTAGAATATTTTAGGCTCTTTTCTTTGTCGAGGCACTTTACTCATCGTTTTGTGTCCAACACTCCACAATGGCATCAGTAGCATTCATGACTGAAACCAAATGGCGTGTGTTGTTACAAATTAGTAGTTATAACCTCCCAGTGTTTCTGTTGCATGACCACCTGTCAGTTAAAGGGAAGATGTGAAGTGTCTGCTGACGGGAAAAATAGACTCAAATTCAGACTATCAAAGGATGGATCTTTCTCCAAAGGCCCGACTCCAGCGTCGGCTGTGAGCAGGATTGTGTCGTCTTTCTAATCCCACTGTTCACCCTGCAGCGCTGACCCCCATTGATTAGCTGGTTTATAACGGAGGGGGCACTTGGTGTTTTTGTTTTCTTCCCCGGAGCCAGTCGCCGGCCTTCATCCACATTGTTTCAAAAGGCTGACTCATGCCACATGTCTCTGGAGCCAACACTATTATCAACAGTTTCTTGATACTTATTTGTTTAAAAAAAATAATAAATGGCTAATCTATATACTTAACATTTAATTGTTGGTATGATATATGTGGTTCACATTGTAAAATAAATAAAACCATTGAGTTGAAATCGGACGGACTATGTTTCATTTAAAAAAAATGGGAGACTTGTTTGATTTGGATTTACTTAATATTTTAATATTTAGGGTTCTCTTTTAATAAATACAGGCATTTAACTGCTTACTTACAGCTCTTTAACTTGGGTTGTATAAGTCACATTAAATTATCAGTTGAGAGTAAATAAACAAAGCAAACATTTCAGGCAAAGAAAGCTTAGTTTTCTTTTCCTTCTTCACTGTGTTTGTAGGTATTTTAATGAACTTGCACAGGTCCTCCCCAATAGATCGACTTGTGAGTTATTATTGAGGAACAGTTATCAGGTAAAGGATCATTTGCCATTTTTCGTGTATTTGATTCTATTGTTTTGTCAAAGGAGGTCCCAAGGCTGAACATTTACACATTTCACAAGAGGAACTGCATAAAGCAAGAAAAAACAAACTGACTGACTGTTCTGTAGTAAAAGATGGCTCCTCTCTCGGTGGCATTTCTGAGTTCTGGTGAGTTCATTTCTGGACTGATCTATTCAATGATCAGAGATTATATTTTATAGCAGCGCTGCCTTAAGGCACTGGATGGCGCCAGAGGACCACATTAAAAACACTTTTTCTACACGTCATAAGTCTATAATGAAGACGGGAGGCCTGTAAAGTTTGTATTACTGTTCTGATTCTGTAGCAAATCATTTTCAATGTCCATCTCTGTACGATCTCACATTGTGATAAACTGCTTAACCTTTCCAGTCATCTGTCAACATGGAGGCTAACGATGCAGGAGTCAAACTTTACAAACGTTTGAAGGGAGGGAAATTCATTCAACACGTTTGTTAGACCTCAAGGATGCACACTGTGTTTTGGTGAGGGGGGAAAAATGAGCGTAAACTTAACTTTTATTAACAAGAAAACAGCACAGAGAAGCTTTAAAGGTGATATGACTAACAATTAGCTTTAAGTTGTATACAAGTCATACTGTGTGTATTCTTGAGGTCTTACAGAGTGCATTGCTTTCCTTGTAAAAGATTTGTAAAGCTAATTCTGTAAATATTGAGGAAAAAAAACCCATCCATGTTAAATTTCCTAGTCTTCCTCTTCTTAGTTGGCATATTTGTTACGTGTCTTTGCGCATTACCGCCAATAGATAATAAGCAGAACAGCATGAACAAACAGACATTGCCCCTTGAGGTACCTTACATAAATTGGCAGCAGCCTTTATATCTAATAGCATAGTATGACCCAAGATAAATGCTCTGGAGATGATATTATGGAGTAAAAAACAAAACAACTAGCACTTTAAAAGAATAAGCGATGACAGAATCGAGTCCACATAAGTCGTTTTTTCAAGCATTTATATTTATTTAATTGCTGCACTGTTTTAGGTGTTGGATTTGGGCATTGTATGCTCATAGAAAATGACAAAAAGGCAAAACGGGGCGGTCCTGCACACCAGCATAATCAAACTAACATCGCAGTTGATCAATTGAAACATAAAGAAATCTAAATATTATTAGTATTATTATTAGTATTAAATAAGTTCTATGATAACTTCAATTAGCTAGTTAAGGAGAAAGAAAACAAGTTCTTCAATATTAGAAATAAAATTACAGAGTAAAACAGGAAACATTTCACTAATTGCTGATTTAACTGTACTGCTCTGTTTCCTTAATGAAATGTGGACACAAATGACGCACATGTACAGCCAACGTCCTCAATCATAACTGTTGTTTCTATTGTTTTGGTCCACGGGTTTCGTACAGTATATTACAAGCTGTGTTCATACACCTGCACCCTTCGCCTCCTTCCTAACAAAGCTCCTCCCCTTTCTCACCTTCAGCTACAGCCGCTGCCAGAGAGCGGAGTTTGTGTTTATCATCAGCCACACCGAGGTCTTTGAGCTTCTCGATGGTTAACGTGAGTGAGCCGTGTGCAGTTTATTAAAGACTTTTCAAGACTCTCGCTGCAATTTGGAGCTGCAGACAACATACACAGTTGCCTTCTGCAGCTATAAATTACTGTAAAATCATGTAAATGTTCTTAAAAGGACAAAATATTTGTCCTTGGGCAGAGAAACTCAGGGCCTTTGTGAGGTGAAGGACAGAAGGTGAGCTCTCAGAGTCCATTTCTTGTGAGAGACCCCGACCCTGACCTGTTACTGGCTGGAAAGGGTTTGGGTCCTTCTGATGGTTTTGAGAACAGGTCTCAGATCTGGCTGAGAGGCAGGAACTTCTGGTAATAACTCTTGGTTACATCAATCATGAGGTCCTGCGTGCATTCTGGGAGCTCTGCAGAAAATAGACCTGAGGGAGAGAAAGACGTACACAGGTAAAGACATGGTGGATAAACAGAAAGTGGAGGCGTCAGGTGTATGTTTTGTGTGTTGTAGCTGACCTGGGCATCCAGAGAAGACGGTGAAAGGCGGCACCACGGTCTCAGGAGGGAGCACGGTGTTGTCTAAGATCTTGCAGCAGTCCTTCAGCACACAGCGGCGACCCTGCACACGATACACAAAACAAGTGAACATCTGCTGCTGAGCCAAATGCTTTAACGGACTCCAATTCTTTTTTTTCATTCTGCTTATTACATCATGGTAAACAATGGGTGCTGGCTGTTCAGAACAATATAGCAGTAAGCATCCTTATAGTGTTTGGAGTCTTGTTCTTACTAAGGACCTAGTTTCAGTTAAGTCATACAACTCAGTCTATACAACTTAAAAAACATTAGTTGTATTGAATCACATCTTTACAAACAATCACAGTTAAGGACATGCATGTGTTGTACAAAATGACAGTTACATCAGACTTTCAACATGATCAACTTATGCTGTATCCACCAATGATAACGGTCCCTCCTTTTTTAGTATGACGTACTATGCTATGACATGTTTTTGACACACTTTACTATGACATTTTCAGGCCATAATGACATACTATACTATGTCCTTTTACATGTCATTTTAGTATAGTGTGTCAGAAAAAATGTCATATTACAGTATGTCATGAACAATGTCCTGCACTGTCGAGTACCCGTCCTTTCAAGTTTGCCTATTCGTTTAGCTTTTATTACTAAAGAATTGACTCGTAAATTGAAGAAAAAAAACCAGTCAATATATTATTTAACACTGAAAATAATTATCCACTTTAGAAACCAGAATCAAGACATATATCTATGCACAATTAACATAGTTCTTTGTTTAAATGACCATAATAAATTCAACTCGTTCAATTGTGGAATCAAACAAGGCAATTATAATGAAATGTAATCTGTTCCTGCTGTGGCAAAACTGCTCAAATGTGATGACGTTAAAAAAAATGAATCCAATGTGATCTTTTTGTAGTCTGTGTCGGCTCCAGGCATCTTTCCTGCAGTTTGCTGCTGAGCTCAGTTCATCTCAACATGACCACCATGTGACTGTTTCACCAGAGGCGAGAAGAGACACTGCTTCTGTTTATGCCCTCTCTCTCTTTTTGGGGCAGAGCTTTGTCTCTGTCATCATGTTGTTTTTTTCTGTTTTCCACTTCATGTGTGCTAGTGTGTGTGTGTGTGTGTGTGTGTGTGTGTGTGTGTGTGTGTGTGTGTGTGTGTGTGTGTGTGTGTGTGTGTGTGTGTGTGTGTGTGTGTCATTACACTCACTATGACACAGTTCTTGCCAATGTGGACGTAGGAACCTATCTGTGCTGCGTTGACCACACAGTCCTCCTCGATGAAGACGTGGTCTCCGATGTGCAGCGGGAAGAACGCCACCCTGGAGGAGGTATGGATGGAGGTATGGAGGAGAAAGAGATGGGGTGCAGGTGTTTGTTTAATGGGCGTGAAGCAACCAGAAATGAAGGACACAACATAAATCTGTAACACAAAGGTGAAACAATAAGTTTATAGTGGATACATTGGCTGACAGATGGATGCTTTACCCTTTGCTGAACTTCTTGAATGGTGGTCGAATGACACTCCGGCTCTTCACCACACAGTGTCTGCCCACCCTGACGTTAGCCAGGTCTCCTCTGATGATGCAGTCATTCATCACAATAGTCTGGAGGAGAGAACACAAGCTCAAAACATAAACAGAGTAATATGACAACAACATCACACAAAGCTGTGTCTTTGTTTCTTCCTTACTTTGCCATTGAGCACAATGTTCTGACTCCCACACAGCACTGACTGTCTGCTCACTTTGTTGCCAGAAGCCTAAAAAACAACAGAAAGTGTTAATAATTAAACAACAGTGTGTATTGTCCTCCTAAACTTGAAGCACAATGATTCCAGTCATCAAAGCCCAACGCCCAGTTTAGCTCCTGTTAGCTAAAGAGCTACTAGCTAGCTAACAACAGTCTAGATTACAGACACATTACCGTTTCAATGTACTCTGCTTTGTTGTACAGTATTTCAGACAACTCCATGGCTGGGATTAATTATAATATATACTTAAATATTCAATACAGTTTGTGGTAATCCAGTAATAAAGCCCCTCTATGTGTTTAGCTCTGTGCTCTGCTTCTTCTTCTTCGTCTCGTTCTATGAATGTCAATTCAGACCAGATGAGTCGAGCGCAGCATCATCGATGGAGCTCGTTATCTAAACAAATTAAAAAGTCCACAAGTATACTCGTCATATTTAAGTTGTATCCTATAAGGGTTATACATGTATATAATGTGTTGGATTAGTTTGCTCCTTTAGGTCATTTGGTGAGGTGTTCACATCTTTACCAACAGCCAATCCGTTACGTCATTCTGTTATCGATTGGTTTTCTCTGGACTGAATTTCCGTTTTATCCTCCTATTTTTTTTTTTTTTTTTTTTTTCTCAAAGTACATTTTCATATTTGTGATAGTCTGTGTAGTAAATATAATTGTAGACAAGCGCGAATAAAAAAAAAAAATAAAAATAATAAAGATTCTAGGTTTTTAGTTCCGCGCATGCGTACTACGGAGCCCTTGACCCCGTTTCTTCTTCGCTTTGCACACCGGAAAGCCTTCAGTCACTTCTCTCCTATTGTTTTTATTTATTTTTTAAACTTTTTTTAAATTACATTTTCATATTTGTGATAGTCTGTGTAGTAAATATAATTATAGACAGCGCCAAAAAAAAAAAAAAAAAAAAAAAAAAAAAGACTGCGTTTGAGTTCCGCGCATGCGTACTAGCCCTTGACCCCGTTTCTTCTTCGCTTTGCACGCCGGGAAGCCTTCAGTCACTTCTCTCCGTCATGGCGGCTCGTGTCCTGCAGCAGTGTGTCCGCACGCTCGCCCGGCCTTCGCTGAGGCTCTGCTCCGGCAACCAGGCGGTCAGAGCCGCGGTGGCCCCGTCGGCAGTCGCCTGCAGACCGGTCTCCTTCGCCGCCGACAGCCGGAGGACGCGGTGGGTCGGCCAGAGCCGGGTGAGTCTGCGGCCTAGCTGTGACCTACCGACGCCTTTCAAACCTCCAGCCTAACCCTGCACCTTACTGCTGCCATGCATGTAGATTATCATTATTATTATTATTATTATTATTATCCATCTAATAGTCCACAAACACTGGAAAGGTTATATATTTGATTACACAATAGCCAGGTGGTGAGTTCACTGACACATGTGTGTTGTTGTGACTGTCTCACCTTCATCAGGAGCATATATAGAGGAGAGGAGACATATAGTTGTGTGTTTAAGGTTAACTAGTTAAAATACTGCTTTATTGAGTGTGAATCATGATAATTATGATTGTTTATCCAATTATACTTTAATAAATGTGTGGTTCACAATAAAGATGTCAAGTTGCAATTGAATCTGCAATATTTAAGATGAGGCAATCATGCAGCACATTATATTACATTTTCTGACATAATTTACTAATTTCTAGATGCCTGATTTTTTTATATTAACCCTTTCATGCATGAATTATGACAACCTTTTCCCCCAAGTGATTTTATTGCTCTTTAGGCATGAAAAACAAGATTTGAACTTTAAAAGAGAACTTTTTCAAAGAGATTCTTACTTGTCCACTCAGGTGGACAGCATGCGTGTTTGTTTTCAACTGAAGAAATATGTATTTAACAAACAAATGAATAAAATGATGTGAAAACTATAAAATAATATATGTACATACAAATAAAATGTGCAGACTATCTTTTATGATAAAAATAATAATAAGCACCCAGGGCACAAAGCCACAAGACACTGCATGCAGATGTACTTGGTTCTTTGTGTGCATGCAGCATCATGGCATCTGTTTGCATTTGTTGCTTCAGTGAGCTGGGGCCAGTGGTTTCCAGAGCCAAACCTGATCTCAGGGGGGCCTTGGATGTGCAACTATGCCATCAAAACAGATGCATTTACAATAAAACAACATTTGAATAGCTGTGCACCGTAGTGACCTCTATGCATGAAAGGGTTAAGGTTAACTAGATCAAATACTGCTTTATTGAGTTTGTGAATCATGATAATTATGATTGTTTATCCAATGATACTTTAATTAATGTTGTGTGTCCCACAATAAAGATGTCAAGTTACAATTGAATCTGCAATATTTAAGATGAGGCAATCATGCAGCACATTATATTAAAGTTGCTATAAAGTACAGTACCAGTCAAAAGTTTGGACACAGCTTCTCATTCAACTACTTTGAAGAATCTAAAATGTAAAACATATTCTGGTTTGTTGAGCATTTGTTTGTTTACCACATAATTCCATATGTGTTCCTTCATAGTTTGGATGTCTTCAATATTAATCTACAATGTAGAAAAAATAAAAATAAAGAAAAACCATTGAATGAGAAGGTGTGTCCAAACTTTTGACTGGTACTGTAGATTCAAAGCAGTAATAAAGAAACAAACCACTGTCACCACTTCTGCTGTAGTTTGTCTGATTGCAGCCCTGACACAAATGCCCACTTTTTGGGGGCTTTTGTGGGATACAAGAAGGCCCAACCTTAACTTCTACTTTACTTACTCAATGCATAGCTGGTTTGGGCTGTTAGTTGTTACTGTTACTATACTTTGCCGGGAGGAGAGCAGAAGAAAGCCACAGTAGTCTGCCAGTGGTGGGGAATGGGGATTGAGGCAGAGGGCAAAAAAAAAGTCTGAATTTACTGCGTTCTTTTCCAATGCAAACCAGTGATGAAGAGAGTATTAAATTCCAGATCCAACCCTAAAACAGACACACACAGTGACTTATAATAAGCTTCATAAAATAGAAGTTATTAGTTTGTGTTAGAATGTGGGCAGAATTGTGACTGATCTCAGGTCATCAGGAGGTTTGTTTCATAGAGGGAGAACAAAGTAACAAAAAGCACCCCCACTCGATCTCTTGTTTCAGAACAGTTAAGAGAAACAACACAGATAATCTGAGAGATCAACACCAGACTGACATTGAGAAAAGTATTGGGAGAGTAAACCAGATAAATTCTTTAAAGACTCTAAGTAGAAGTTTGTAGTTGGTGTTGTATTGCATTAGGGGCTAATAAATCATGTAAGTACTGGAGTAATGTATTCAGCTTAGCTTGTACACAAACTTCCTGTTTGTCTGCATAACCCTGGAAACAGTGTTACTGCAGAAACGTAAGAAGTTTTAATGTTTCTATATTAAATAGGTCAGTAAATATCCCACTTGTGAATTTTTAAAGTTTTTAGGTTTCTTTAAAAGGTGATAGCAAGTGGTTAAATGAGACTACAAAACGTCATCACCACGAGTAGTCTGCACTCTAGAGCTTCATCGTTGTGCTCATAATGTTTTTAACAACAGGTTGAAAGTCGGCATAGATGGTTTCAAGTTAATTCAGGAGTTGTTGTTCTTCTCTGATTAACCACCTTTTTGCTCTCTGTGCATTTCCATGACCTTTGTCATATCTGTTCCTGACCGATCTTCTCTTCCTCCTTTAGGTCCCCTCAGTGGGCGTGTTGTGCCGACAGTATGGGGATCTGCCCCCCCTCACCCTAGAAACCATCAAAGACCGCGTCTTGTATGTCCTCAAGCTCTACGACAAGATCAACCCTGAGAAGGTAAGAGCCTAGCTGACAAACTGTCAGGCCTGTGAACTAATGAGTAGGTTGATTTTTTTGCCTGTCACTTAACTCCACTTCCTGGACCGGCCTAAACCGTGATTTGATCCTTTCATGGGATCATATAAACAATATGCCATCATAGATTTAGATTTAAAATCTAGAACTGAAATGTCAATGATTTGTGAAAAAATGACATTTCTAATGTTCGTGTTACTTCCTGCTCCACAGCTGCAGACATCCTCCCACTTCATGAAAGACCTGGGTCTGGACAGTTTGGACCAGGTGGAGATCATCATGGCCATGGAGGATGAGTTTGGTGAGTCGATATGTTGTGTAGCTGCTGGTCTGTCTGAGGTCAACGTTACACTGTGAAGGGATCCTGGCCGTGTGGCCTAATATATCACAGATTTTACTAATTTACTACAGTTTTTCTTTATTTTTGGTCTCTGCCTTTTCTATTCTTCCACAAGCAAAAATACCACATCAGCAAAAACTCTGATGATGATGAATTGTTAAAGCCACTTTTTTAATATAACATGCCAACAATTCTGTGGTTACATCTTCTTAAGTGTGAAGAAATTGTAATATAATTGCAAACTAAATATATAATATTTTGTACAGCTTGTTGGACGATGCAACTTATCTGAAGATGTCAACAAAGAATGAAAATGTGATCTAGATTTTCACTATCGTTTAACATTTTAGTGAGGAAAATGAAATCATGGGGAAAATCCTCTACAGATTATTAAATTATGAAAACAATCTTTAGTTGCAGTTCTATGGGAGCATGTGTTCGATCCAAAAAGTAACACTTAAAACTTAATTTTACCTAAAAGAATTCAAAATAACCAGATTTAGAGATGTATGGTTTGTATTGGACAGAAAATGAGTATATGAGGTAATGAGTAATGATATTTACGGTGGCATGAAACTGGTTGGATTGTCTGTTTGATGTTATTCATAGTAGAAACACAGACTACATAATCTTCAGTTGAAATGCAGACACAGAACGTATGCACATAATCTCTGTGGTGTGTTCAAGTACGTCTTTTAACAGAAAACGCGAGCCTGTGTTTATGACCTTTTTGTATTCTGTGTTTCTCCTGCAGGCTTTGAGATCCCCGACGCAGAGGCAGAGAAGTTGATGAGTCCTGAGGAGATTGTACAGTACATTGCAGACAAGAAGGACGTTTATGAATAATGTGTTAGTTCACTGCAGAGGTGAGTCTCTATTATCAGCCCTGTTTTCTGCCTCTTCAGCGTCTCAGATACTCGTGTACATTCTGTTGTTTGGTCATTTGTTCCTGTGAAGTCACTCATCAGTATTGTGTGTTTCTTACAGAGGTTGACCCCAGCGTGACCGCACAGGAAGTACATTTCCCACTTCCTCCCCGTCAGCTCTTTTGTCCATTACGGCTTTTGTTGACGTCAAGCTGCCGTGTCTCGTGTTTGACTGTATTTAAATGAACATGTTATTTCGGAGCTCGGAGATAAACAAAATATCAAAAATGGCTGTAACACAGGTTTGATGGGTTTTCTTCCAGCTCCACAATGTGGTTCCAATGTATAATTTCTCACAAATAGATCAATAAATACACGTGCTGTACAGATCTGTGTGTATCTGCTGTGATATTTATTTCCATGTTACAGGACGAGCACTAACATGTCGTTGACTTAAAATGCTACGTTTTCGAAATAAAAACCCGATTTAGAACAGACGCTGGTCTAGAGTTTAAACAAGCCACAAACCTGAACCCACAAAAGAGCATTTAGTCCTCACAAGATCTGTTCTGTTAAAGCTGTTTCATTCTTATTCTTATGTGCTAATGAGACATCAGTGATGAGTTGTGAAACCGAGCACCAACAACAAAGGGAGAGGGTCCACAGTGCTTTCAAAATGTATTTAATTTACTGACACATTTAAATGGACTTTTTGATATCTGTTTTATCTTGTAACTTGTGCTGATTCAATTCTGTTCCGTTTCAGAGAAAATATAGTGTTTAATTTGCGGTTACAAAATCCAGGTAAAAACAAAAGCAGTTAAAGCGCCATGGGTTCCTATAGAAAGACAGCAAACCTAATATGAGAAGCTGTGATGATGCCATCTATTTACAGGGTTAGCGGCACTATAATAATTATTTCAACAGGATAAAAATGGTGGCTTATCCCTTCAGGTTTCAAGATATCGTGTCGAGGCAAAACATGGGAGCGGAACAGTGCACAGTATCATATAATACACTGCAAAAAGTCTTGCAAATATTGCAAGTTAGTATAATACAAACCTGAATTGTAGTACATTGACCTACACACAGACATCACATATAAAGGTAGAAGATATCCCTTTCAAAAATGTGAAGTTTAGACTGAATCCCTAAATTCAAAGATGAGTTTACATTATTAATACAATGCTTGGCTTTCAATATACATCGGGATTATTCTGACTTTGATTTTTTTTACAATTTACAGGGAACTAACTATTACCTTTTTATGACAATATTATGACTTTTTATGTCAAAAGCTGTTTGAGTGCTGTACCAAACAGGTCTGTTCACAAGAATTGACTTTTCCTGACAGACTGTACTAGGACATTTATTTTACTCTTTTCGACAGACTATACTATTACTAATACGATTGTTTTATCGCTTTTTTGACATACCATGCTCTGGCTTTTTAGAATTTTTACGACATACTATGACTTTTTTTGACATACTATACTAAGACTTTTAAAAAAAAAATTACGACATACTATTATGACTTTTTAATGACTATCACTTTTTTCAACATACTTTACTATGACTTTACGGTATACTATACTATGACTCACTTTTTTGACATACTATACTCTCACTTTTTTTGATTTTTTACAACATACTATACTATGACTTGTTTATGACTTTTTTTTTTATCACTTTTTACGATATACTACAGTGAAGGAAATAATTATTTGATCCCCCAGCAAAACATGACTCAGTACTTGGTGGAGAAACCGTTGTTGGCAAGCTCAGAGGTCAGACGCTTCTTGTAGTTGGTCACCAGGTTTGCGCACATCTCAGGAGGGATTTTGGTCCACTCCTCTTTACAGATCTTCTCCAAACCCTGAAGGTTTCGAGGCTGTCGCTTGGCAACTCTAAACTTCAGCTATGCCATTAAAAAAAGTTGTAATCTTTAGTAGTCCTCACAGTTTTATACACAGTATTGATATAAGAAATAAGACACAGACTCAAATGGTTTAATTATTCATTGACATGTGTTATTGGGGCATTCTTGGAAAAAGCAGGTCGTCTTTCAATCAAAAGTTTGGAGGTCTGCTCCTCGGCTCCTCCAGTCCTCCAGTCCATGTATATGTATCCTTCAGCAAGACACCTCCATCTGCTCCTGGATGCTGTGCCTTCCGTGAATGAGTCGTGAATGATTTGTTCTGATGGGGGGTTGTCATGGTTGTATGTGTTTATAGTTGATGAAATAAACACCTGTTGGTCTGCAAATATTTTCTGTCTAGTGTTTTGCTTTTTAAAAATATCATAATATAGTATGTCATGAAATAGTCAAGAATAGTCTGTCTTAACAATTAAAAAAATAATAATCCTTGAATAGTGAGGCATGAAAAGTCAGAGAATAGGATGTCAAAGAGGACATAATACAGTAGGTTGAAAAAGGTCATAGTTTAGTATGTCGAAAAAAGTCAAAGTATAGAATATAGAAAAAAGGCATAAAAAAGGCATAATTTGGTGTGTCGAAATAAGTAATATTATAGTATGTCGAAAAACGTAGTTTAGTATTAAAAAAATAAGTCATAGTATAGTATGATTATTATATAGTATGTCAGAAAAAAGTTATATTATAGTATTTCAAAAACGTTATATTAAAGTATTCGGAAAAAAATTATAAAAAAAGTGATAGTATAGAATATCGAAAAAAATCATTAAAGTCATAGTATAATATGTCTGGAAAACATAGTATTAAAAACCAACAAAATAAAAGTCATTGTATAGTATCTAAAAAAAAAAAGCACAATAAAGTATGTTGGAAAAAGTGATAACATAATATGTTGACCTTTTTTCTGACCTCTCAACATATACATAGTATGTCGGCAAAAAAGTTGTGGTATAGTATGTCAGTCATATTTAAGTAAGTCTAAAAATGTCATGACTAGGACCAACGTACCCTATGACCTATGACCTACTTCTGTTCTTTTGCTTAAGCAGGAGTTTGAATACAGGACTTAATAATGGTGTATTTATACTCAAGGGTTGATCTCAATACTTTTTCCAGCATTGGTTCAAATAAATCTTTTTTTACCTAATGCTAAACCAACTTACAGACTGGAAACTAATTTGAAAATGTTTTATGGAAAAGTACACTTCCCCACTAAACATTTCCCAGAAGCTAAGATCTGAGTGAATTCTTGTAAATTTAAAATCTTATTGAAGTCCTTTTTTGATAAAATCATAAAACATTAGGTTACACAAATAAATGCGAGGTAATTGCAGAGAAGCATTTTATTTTGAAAATAGAAATGAGATTTGAGCTCATTTCAAATACCAAGAAGCAGACCAGGAGAATCAGCTGAGTCATTGTTAGTCTTTTATTGAGGGTTGTACCCAAGTTTTACAGCTTTGTATGACGGCTGCAGGAGCCAGAGGGTTACAAACAGTAATCAGTATACGAGTACAGCCAACAGAAGACCTACTACTTACTACTCTACACCTTAGTACAGATTCTCTTAAGAGCACTAAAATCCAGAAAAATAGGAGAGAAAAAAAATAATAATACAGAACAAACCAAGCAACAAAAGGAAGGAGAATAAAAAGATTAAATGAAACCAAACAAATAGACAGCATCAGAGGAGACATTCATTATTAGAGCACACTGGAGTTGGTTTTCTATACCTTGTAATATTAGGCGACTTCGTTTTTTGTCAATTTTTATACCCATACAAATAAAGATTGTCCTTCAAAAAGTGCAGTTTCCCCAGAAGTTTAAGATAAAATCCTTTGATGACCCGAGGAAGACATTTGAAAATAAAAAGGTACTTCCTGTTTTGTTTGTAAGAGAGGAAGACGTCCCTCTCGTTGATTATAGACACTGTACGTTTATATTCTCATATATATATATATATATATATTATATATAGTTTCAACAGTCTCCCAAAGCAATGTGCATAATAGGTTTACAGGTGATCCAACTACACACTGTGGATTGATAGAATCTCTATAAAAAACATTGTAGTTGTGTAAAATTTGCAGTTTTCACCGGCCTCACTCTCCTCGGCTTATCGAGGAGACAAGCTGTGAAAATAAAGAAATGGACTTTGCAAATCTTAACCTGTCCTCCTCTCCTGCTACAACTGGCCCGACGGTTGCTAGGTAATAAAGTTTTTTTTTTCAGTTATTATTATTAGTAGTAGTACGATTCAACGATGGCACGACATGTTTGAGGAATATTATTGGGAATCCCGTCTAAACTGTGTTTTTAAAACATTTTTGGGATTGTGTTTTTTTTTTTTTGTTAAAGAAAGCAAAAAACCCAAGGTGGACATGGAAGCCTGGGTTCAACACTCCACTGCATAGTCTCTCTGAGCGACTCCCATCCCTGCCCCCTCTGTACTGTAGCCCACCCCCACCCCGATAACACACCCACCCCACCCACCCACATCTTTGTGCTGGTTAGACTAAAGCTTTTCAGGGTGTTTTGTTTGTGTGTATTCATTTAAAATGTAAAATGACAAAGAGACAGCAGATTCTCACAGTTTGTGTGTGTGGTTTTTTTTTTTTTTTTTTTTTTTTTTTTTTTTTTTTTTTTTTATGTGTCAGAAAAAATAGCCGTAGCGCTTTTGATCGACAGAAGGAGCCGTTGGGTGTGTTATGATATAAGATAGCATTTTGCTCACAGGATAGTTAAGTCAAGAGGAAAAACGGCGTCACATTATTTTTCTTAAACATTTAAAAGTAGTAGAGTATCACCAGCCAGCTTCCCTCCTCTCCTTTCCTTCTTTCCTCCCCTCTTCTGGCCCTGTCGGGAAGCTGCTTGGCAGCCCTGGGGATTGTACATTGCTCGTGGTGGTTTTCACTTAAAAAGGTTTTTCCTCACATCATCCTTTTGCAAATGATGTTTTTTTTTTTCTTCAAGCATTTAACATTGTCCAGCTTTTTAAATACACACACACACACACACACACACACAAACAAACACAAACACACCAACACCACCCCGCCCCCACAAATAATCAATTCCTTTCCTTCCCCTCCTCCTAACCCTCCTCAATTTGGCATGATAATGTGTTCACGCATACACACGGTTTCTGTACGAGACTGGGTTTTTGCATCTTCCCACACACACACACACGCACACACACACACACACACGCACCAACAGTAGATTGGACCAGACAGAACAGAGCTAGATTAAGCTGGGAACCAAAACAGTAACATGAACATAAATGAGAGGCGTTTTACAGACGTTGCTTGTCCCTTCTCTTACAGCGGAGCAATGCTGCCTCCTGAGCTGCTGATCTGGGGTCAGTTTCTGTCCCACTGATTTGTTAAGGTAAGGATACTGAGGAGGGACAAAACTGCTCCCAGATCAGCACTAGGGACAGAAGCATTGCCAAAAATCAGAATGAACGAAGTGTACAATAATTTCACCAATAGCGGAAAAGGGAATACAGACTACCCAGAGTTCACTTGCAACCAGACCGCATGTCAGTTTTGCGTTTTTCCTCTCCTGTAGTTAAGCTTAGGAGTTGGAGAGGGTAAACTGATCCTGGATAAGCCAGCGAAGAGGCAAGTTGTAACCCTGTGTCCCTGAAAAGCCGGAAGAACCAGCCAATCACAAGTCACGTCCCTGTGCCTGAGTCACTGCAGGCCAACGAGAAGCCCCGCCTCTTTTTCAGTCAAGCTCACAAGACAGGAGCATCTCCACGTCAACAGCCGCCAACGATCACCGTGACAACCAGGCGTGGTCAGAACAGTAGTCCAATACTGATTCAAATATAGAAAACAATGAGCAGTGGTTGCTTTGCTTTTGTTTTTACGTGCGGTGGTTCCATGTTTGAGGCTGATCAGGTGCCAACAGAAGGCAGATCGAGGCTCCGGCCGCCATTTTTTTTTTTTTAAATACTTTTTTAAAACCGTTTGCAGCTACATTCTGGCTCGGTTCAGGCGGCGTGGCGAGGTCGCCGCTCTGACCGGCCGGCCCAGTGAACAGGGAGAGGTAAACCTGGAGGGGAGGAGGACGATCACCCCCCCCCTCCTTTCTTCTCTTACTCCCTCACCGGGGCCAACAAAGCACCATCGTATCCAGTCGCAACACACACACACACGCACGCACACACACACACACACACACATGCACACACACACCCCTGTCACAATACTCTCAGACGCACCATCTCCCTCAGAAAAATCCAAACTACACGAGCAAGCAGTCCGTCTGAACCGTCCGTCTCAGCCTTTCCTCAAATCCACCCAAGTGCAAAATCCAAGGCTCCTCAGTTCAATTTGTCAAATTAAGTTAACTCAAAAAAAACAAAAACAATTAACGACCCCATGGTTCAGATGTTCCACTCGATAACATTTGTCAAACAAGACGCAAAAAATACAAATAAGAGATATAGATATAGTTTAAGCAAAAGAGATCTGGAATTAAGTAAACTAATATTTTGTATGATTGAATTATTTGGTACAGAGCAGATCAATACTGGCACACACCACTGTCAAGTCTGGCTAATACTCAAGGTTCTGTTTCACTAGTATGCTTCGAAGTTGTTAAATATTCACAACTAAACTTAAAAACACAACTTAAGCCAACGTACTTCTGAAATTAAAACCTTTTTAATCGGAGGGGGAAAACACACACACACACACACACACACACACACACACACACACTCAACAGGCTTTAACACAGAATAATTACACGATGAAGAAAAAGAAAATTAAGGTCCATGGCTTCGCTAATGCTGACTTCTCTTTCGGGCACTCTCTGAAGCTTTTGTTTTTTCCCCCCGATAATTGTGCATCATAGTAACTCAACAATCACTGGTAGATGGGTACATCTGTTATTCACACGTGTGTTTCTTTGTTGACGAACACCACTGATGGATTTACATTCACTCTGTTTCACACACACACACACACACACACACCATTCATAAGGTCAGGAACTTGTAATGAATACGACCCCCCCCCCTCCCTCCCTCCCTCCCCCACTCAAAGGAAGCAAAAAAAAAAAAAAAAAACCCAGTAGAACAATACAATCATATTCTATTTGTAAACAGGTAGAAGCCACTTGACTTGTTGTTGCATCTTCGGACACAATTAGGATCAAGGCAATGAAATGTGGACGACTTTTGCACTGTTAAAATATTATCTTCAACCAAAACGAACAGGAACTTTTAAGTTTCTTTCCTTTTTTTTGTCAAAACACCATTTGTGGCAATGAGAGCGATTAAAAACAATGAAGAAAAAAAAAAAGCAAGTAATAATTCGCATTTTGTTGTACTTAATGAAACATTTAAAACATTTTGTGAGACACGGGGAAAACAAAAAAGAAGAAACGCCTCTCAGTAGGCCATGTGAGAGGCTACAGTATGCATAGATACGGATTCGCCTTTCTCTTGGTTTAGAAGTCTGACAAGACAGAACATTTTCCACACTCGCACAATAAACACTCCCCACTTTTTGATTCGTACATCAGTGGAGTGGAGGAGTGGAGGAAGAGGAGGAGAGAGGGAGCGTTGGGTTTTCTGCTGCCCGTCCTCCACCCCCCCCTCTACATTAGGACCCCTCCCTCCCCTCCCGTCCCTCAAAGACAGCATATTGAAAGCAGTGTGTTGAGCTTCTCCAGCTTAAAGCAGTTATTTGGCAGAGAAAATAAAACTTACAGACCTATACATAGTTTTCAGTGCTAGAAGTTGGATTTTCCTTTCCTACAAGGAGTAGTAGTTTTTTTAATTCACCTACAAGGGGGGGAAAACTGGCTTGATTTCCTGAGAACCATTGCTGGTTATTTAGCAGACAAAGAGGAATAGTTCAAATAACCAACGCCATGGCCAAAAACACTGATCCGAATTCCCAGAGTTACAAAGCATCGTCTTCATCCTCAATAAGAGTTTAATTTTTTTTTCTCGTTTTTTCTTTTATACATTTTTTTAAATGTTTTTTTTTTTTCCTTTTTTTATTTTTTTTTGTAAGTATTTTCTATTTTATTCTATCTTCTCTTTAAAATGAAGAATGAACACACGTTCCGCCTCCTAAGTCTTGTAAACAAGAGGTTGCAGTGTGGCACCTCCAAAACATTGAAAGCCTATTCTGAAAGTGCTGTTTCCCCCCTGCCCACTAGGGGGCTAGTGGGAGGGCTTGCTAGATAGGCCCCGCCCCCTACCTGGGGTGGGCGGGGCTTGCTAGTCCCAGCTGCGGCTACAGTCCTTTGCACTGCAGAGCTCAACGTTCTTTAGTTTTAAAACAAAATTGGTGCAATACTTTTTAATGTCACTTTTTCTATCACCAGATAATCCTCCTAAGTCAGCTTTTATTCTTCGTTAACTATCTGTTGATCTTGAACTCCACGACAACGCAGTAAGGTAGGCGTGCCAAGGCAGAGAGGAGCGCACACATACTCTTTCACGCACACAGTCACACACACACACAAGGTACATCCACGCACATACGTGCGCTTGCACGCGCATACACACATACGGTAAGGACCTCAATGAGTAAACAGCTACACTGGAAAAACTGGCTGCTCCCTCTATATTGCAGATTATATATACTGAGAAAAAACCACATTCAGTGCAAAGTTAAAAAAGCTCATACTCCAACATTGTCAGCAAACAAATGCAAAAAAAAACAAAAAGAAAACGTTAAAAATGAAAAGAATTGGAATTCAAATAAACATGACGAATGAAACAAAAAATATATATATAATAATAATGAGCTCGATTGAAGCTTTTTTCGGTCTGAAAGAGCACTACCTGGAAGCAAATATCCATCCGTTCACATTATAGAATTGGCCTGCATGATTCAAGTATTCCGACTGATATGTTTTTGGGCTAAAACAAAGTGGACATATGTGCAGAGAGAGAAACGTAACTTGTTTTCCACAGGGGTGACCCCGTTTTGTTGTACATCTTGTAAGTGAGAAAGAGTCCGACTAGTGCCATTGCGTTTTTTTTAACTACTTTTTTTTTTTCATTTTCTTCTGCTGATTATTGATAATTCTCTACTGACCCTTCCTCACGCCTGTTTGATTGCCAGGCGGTTCACATGGAGTCCCCACCGCCTGTCAGGTGATCCACCGGGAGGAAGGAGCTGATTGGAGAAGGGCTGCTGATCCTCCCCGCCTCGGTGCCACTGGGGTTCCCCCACAGGCTACTGGAATAGTTGGGCCCGCCCCAGAGGGAGGAGCTGTGGAGATCGCTGCTGTTCCACTGGTTGGGTTCAGGAGCGCGGCTGGGAAATGGGTGAGACTGATCCATTCTGCTCTGAGAGGAGCCGATGGTCTGCCAGCCGGAGGAGGGGGTGGCCAATGACTGCCCTTGTGCAAAGAAACGGTTGATTTCCTCCTCGCTGGCAAACTCAGCCAGAATAGTAGTGTTCCCCAAAACACACCTGCAGAGAGACGACGGGGGAGATTCAGAGTGTGAGTGTGTTTGTTGCTTCAAAACATATATTGGAAGGATTCCACAATAGGTTATTAGAAGACGCGTTTACATAAACTGTAGTAACCTCGTTAACATGAATCTGTGTTTACAAGCAGCAGATAAATAACTAAATTCCTCCCATGACTCCGACCTTATTCTAGGAGCATTGCTTATCTAAATAAACCGTTTAAGTGATGCAATATGCCGCTACCTTTTTTGTTTTTGTGTGAGGGTCAAAGGATTAGTGAGACGTTTTTATTGAATTATTAAATCTTCATTAGTGGGAACAAACATTTATGTTAAAATGCAGTTGCCTGTTTCCAGGAGAAAATCTGTATTATCGCCCGACCTGGTTAAATTAACTAAGTTTCTTATGTGTCTTAAAGTGAAGTATTGAACATAGTTTGGGTCAAATACAGGACGACTGCTTTAACAGTGAAATGGAAAAGTAGAGATTGTGTGTGTGTGTGTGTGTGTGTGTGTGTGTGTGTGTGTGTGTGTGTGTGTGTGTGTGTGTGTGTGTGTGTGTGTGTGTGATGAACTTACATGTGCAGGCTCTTCTGGGCCTTTGCGGCCTCATCCTTGGAGCTGTAGCAAACCACGGCGTTGCCGTGCGGCAGGTTGAGGTGGAATGTGATCAGAGGGCCGTGCTGCATGCACAAGGTCCTCAGGGTGGAGCCGTCAATCTGTGAGACAAATGGAACAAACAGGCGGGATGAACAGGATAGTTAAGCAACTGCTGACAAAAACAATGAAGCATGAAACTCTACGAGTAAGAAACAGTTTAAAGTTTAAATTAATTCACTTTTTGGTCAATTTTGGACAAATTCAGCAACTTATTTCAGCCCCCTGTGTTCTCAACAGGTAGACAGAAGCATTTTGATGCTCTGATTTACAGATCACGCTTCTTCTCTTGCCGATGCTCATGGGTATTGTTGTATTTTTAATCATCTGCCATGAGAAAAGTAACATGACAAAACATGATTTCTCCGAAACGAAGTTGAACTCCTAAAAATGATACGATTGTTACATAATCCAGCAGAGTCATGTGTCTACGTGTTTGTCTATGTTACGAAACATTGAGTAGATGGTTTAAAGAAAACATTTTTTTGACATATTAAAAAAAGAGTGAGGGAATAAAGGCCTCCAGAACAAATGACCAGTCCCACTTTGCAACTCTATAAAGGATGACAGGAAGAACATCTATTTGTTAAATAAATGTAACAAATAAATTGTTACATCTATGTACGTGCGAGTACCTGAGGTGTGAGATTTTTCAGAACAAGCCATTGGCTTCTCCCTGAGCTGCTGCTGCTGTCGCCCCAACTTGAACCTGCCAATACAAGTGGAAGGGTAGAAGGTTAGATGTGTCCTCTAGCAATACAGCATGAATGAAAAAACTATTCCCTACATTTATAATGAAATAATGATAAAAACCTGAATGAATCCCAAACATTACTACATGTAGTTTAGTATACATGCTCTCACCGGGTGTGTATCTGGACTCAGTGGAGCCCCACCCTCCCAGCCTCAGGGCAGAGCCGTCCCAGCCGGAGGAGGCAGAGCTGGGCTTCTGGCTGGTGAGGCCGGGTGGTGGTCTGGAGGGGGCCGCCACAGACAGCGCCTTGGGAGGCAGGGGGACCTTCCACAGCTCATGGGCCAGGGAGGAGTTGGACACAGAACCGCCGCCGGGAGACCATTTTGACTCACTGGGTCTGGCTGCAATGGGAGAGGAGAACAAAGTCAAACTTTTTGTCCGTTTTTGACACATCTGGAAGCCGTCTTTCTCTGCATACTTTGAAGTCACAGATTTGTCATATTATCCAACAGCAAAATCACGAGTCTAAAACCAAAAAACACAAAAGAAAGACGGGAGATAGTTTTTTTTTCCCTCCCTCCTATATGAGGTTCCTAAAGGCTGAAGTATCAACAGGGATGCCTACCTGAAGTGCTTTGTGCTGTACTGGTGAGGGAACCGCTGTGGCTGGAGGCACGAATGGATGACCAGGCACTGTTAGAAGGCATCGTGGTGTTCAGTGATGAGGATGGCCCTGAGAAACGGAGAAAGAGGAGGGTTAGAACCTGTCAGAGCATTTGATCAAATCTGAATCTAGCATCATATCTGCTCATCAAACCTAAATATTTTCAAATATCTTATCAATCTCTTCAGGTTAAGCTTGCAATGTTTTAAGTAACAAAATAAACAACTTGATGTTCAGGAATTCAAACTCTTAAAAGATCTGTAATGACACAGTTCGGCTCAAAAGGCAGAAACACTGCAAATCTAAATCATTTGACCAGATAATGTTGACCGTCTGAAGCTACAACCTGATGACATCTGAGCAGCAGAACAGATGAAATGTTGAATTCAATTTTGCAAATCTGAGCGATTATAATCCTAGCTGTGCCTTATTTGAGTTTTACAATGTCATTAAGAACTAGCGGCAAAATAGGGCTCACAAAAAGAGAGCCCACTTTATGGTACAGAGTGGTGCTTCTTTCTCTAAGAAACCATCTTTGATTGGGCACATAATTGATCGAATCTGCCGCTGACTACTGTAAATTCAACCAGTAAAAACAGACAGTTGCTCTTCCTAAAGGTTTAAGACATTGTTCTTTGCTATTAAAAATAATAAATAGACATAATAGATCAGCTGAGAGAGATAAAATGGAACTCTATCAAAAAGCAACCCTAGTTTGTGTTTATGTCCGGTCATGTGTGTGTGACCTACCGTTGTTCCTGTCCCTGAGGTGGTCTGTGTCACGGACGGTGTTGATGGAGAGGGAGTTGATGACACTGCCGGGGGTCACGTAAGGGTCAGTCTCAGGGTCAATGTTCGGGTAACCTTTCCAAGGCTCCCCGGGCCGGAACTCTGCAGGACACACGGAAGGTGATTAGCAGTTTTCAAAGCAAACATTTTGTGTTGTTTGTTTGTGCATGTGAAAGATTCTGTACCTGGGGGCCAGGTGACAGTGTTTCCATGGGGCGGGGGGGAGTTGGCACGGGCGGCCAGCCATCGCCCACCGAGCCCATTGATTGGCCGGGAGGACTCAGGGGAGACGGGCCAGGAGACAGGAAGTCATAGAAGGGAGAGTCCTCCAGACGCAGCCCAGACGACATAGCACCTGTGGGATGAAGACATGCAAACATTATGATGCAATCGACTAAAACTCAGTTATCATGGAGCCATCATAGCATTCCATAATTTATCTTTTAAAATAACGCTTTTTTGAAGTTTTAGTCAGCACACAATTTTATAGAGCCCATTTAAAATGGTTCTTTGAAAAAAAAAAAAAAAAAAAAATCATAATGAGGTGACAAAATTTATGAGTAACTGTTTTCTCAAACATTGAGTTCATGGCTCATGCTTACAATATGTTCAATGCCGTTTATAAAAAAGACCAAATCATAAACTTCTTAAAGCCATCTTTCAAATCTACAGGAAGAGAATTTGCTGGAAATTGTTTGCCCAATTGCACTTTGGGAACTTTGTTTGCGGTGGTCTGTCTGTACCCTAAAAGTACATGATCACCTCTCTTACATAGACAATCAGTGCATAAACAACTCTGATGGCACTTTTAACATAAACAGGTCATTCTAATGCTACAGCATGTGCCATCACAAACACAGGCTCTTACGTACCAGGTTTGCTGTTCTGCTCTAGAGGGTCAGTAGCCCAAAGTTTCTTCATTCTGGACTGGGGCGGCTCTTTGTAGCTCACAGATCCGCCACCACCACCACCAACAACACCCATGTCCAGGGGTACATTCAGGTTAGAGTTCAAGCCTGATGGAAGGGACGGAGGAGACAAAAACAGCAGGGTGAAAAGAAATTCAGTCATTCTGGATTTAAAAATATGAAGTAATTCTACAGAAATGGCCAAAACTAAAAGGTGATTTTCATATTTAAATTTAATGAAAAGTATTTGCATCTCTTTAAAACGTGGGTCTGATTTAAATTTGAACCTACTTAAAGGGAAGTTGCTGAAGGATCCGAGAGCAGCAGCGTCCTTCTGCATCTCAGAGGTGTTGTGGGACAAGTAGTTATCCAGGTAGGGTTTGTGGGGCGGGGCCTGTTTCAGCAGGGAGGGGTCCAGGTGCCGTGGAGGTTGCATCATCGGAGATGAACCAATAGGACGTGTCTGAAGGAAGGAGGTTAGAGAAACCAATCAATAAGGCAACATCATGGATACACTACTGTTTTATGAAATTTAAAGTCTTAACTTTTGGGTGAAAAGAAGCAGGATTCAGAGGGATTTTTAGACACAAACCTGTTCAGTCGGTCGTCCTACAGGCATGGCTCTCTGGTTCTGAGCTTTCTGCTGTTGCTGCTGCTGGAAGAGAAGACGCTGCAGACGGACAGGAGAAAAAAAAGTCAATAAAAAGCAGTTTGCTGATGTTTTTGTATCTCTGAGAATAAGATGGCAAGACATTTGCTACCGCATACTTTAAATACATTTGTAGGCAGATTGATGGAGTTACAATATGCGAGCCAGTCTGACTGGCTGCAAGGGGGAACATCATACAAGGCTCACATACAACATGTATGTGTGTTGCATGTTTCCATCACTCTACCTGTAACTGGCTGATCTGGTTGAGCTGTGACAGCTGGTTGAGCTGGGAGAGTTGGTTGAGCACAGCCACCTGCTGAGGGCCGAACAGAGGGTTCAGACCTCCGTTACCTCCTGGGTACTTCAACAGGGATGGAGGCACCTGAGCACAAAGACAGTTTGGGTTTTAGTTTATATAAAGACATTCATATGTTCCTTTGAATTAGATCTGAAACTCAAATCAAACCATGGTTGAAAGAAAGGGAGAAAATGGACTCTTACAGGCATGAAAACATTACAGCATAATAAGCAGTAGATGCAAAGGCATCTGACTGAAATGCAAACAAAAAAAACATCGTTTCATGAGGGTTTTCTACCTGAGAGGGCAGGATGGGTGGAGGCACTTGGTTACGGAGGTTGGATTGGGGAGGGATCTGGGACTGGGGGCCGCCGCGGCCCTGTGCTACGCTGCTGCCACCCATCATAGGGTTTACATTCTAAGCAGGGAAGACACAAACACACAAATCATCAAACAACTTGCAACAAACTTTGTCATTCATAATTTCATGGAATGGGCATAAACTATCAGATAGTATTTTTTATTCAACAAAATATTGCTTGTCCACAACAGAACAATATTCAATTATGCAACGATTGTTGTGAATTGTGCACAACATTCAGTCTCTCTTGCTTTCTTTCTATGCTTCACTGCATTGTTGTCGCAAAAAAAAAGTATTCACATCTCTCTTGTCTTAAGCTTATTTTTCAAGATCATTTTGTATATTTGGACATTGCCCAACCCTAATCATAAAGCTTTTTTCAGTTTCATTGTTACCACAGGACTTAGAGTAAACTCAAGTACAATCATAAATGAAAAAATATTGGAAATAAAAAATGACAACATTGTTGTTGGTAACCTGGTAACCATGTGATCCCTTAACATTTGTTAGTGTCATGGTATCTGCCGCTCTAGACCTTAAGACAACATCCTCTTCATCCCTCCACACTCACCTGCCGAGCACCCCCAGGACTACAGTGAGCAGGAGATGGCCCAGAGTCGAGACAGGGGATAGGCTGAGCAGAATTGGAAGGGGAAAAGCTCATGCTCTGATTGGAGGAGAGCTCATCAGAAGCTGGATTATTGTAAGCAGAGGGGGTAACGGACAGCTGCAGAAGCAAAGGCCAGGCGCACAGCAGATGGACGGCAAGCACAGAGGGACAGGAAGCACATCAGCAGCCAGAGAAGTGCACAGAGAGAAGGAGAGAAGAAGGAAAAGAGTTAATTTTGCGGGAGAAGGAAAGAGCAGGTGATGTGAGAGTGAGGAGAGAGGAAACGGCGGGTGGAAGAGTAAAAGAAATGGGATGAGTAGGAGAGAAGTAAGCGATGGGGAGGAAGGTGGTGGAGTTGAAAAGAAAAGGTAGCACCAGAGGATGAGAGTCAGAATGATAGAATCAAGAGCCAAGCAGCCTTAAGTGAAGAGAAGAAGCCAGACAAACCCACAGCAGCTTTATTCAGAACTACCTTAGGGAATGAATATTATGGAATAATTACAAATCACTTGCAAAACTAATGATCTTTTCATTTCCATTAAGCATTAAAGTGTGCACATTTAATTTGGTTTGGTTGCTCATAAGTGAAAGAGCCTTCATAATGATAAGATCAGATGAAATGAAACCTTCCCTTTCGATAGTCCAGACATCGGATGCAGTGTGTTAGAACAACCACTGGGAGGCACAATAGGTCTGAGAGAGCACAACAGGGAGATGACTGGCTCTTCTGCTCCACACCTACCTTAATGATCACCACAACGGCAGAGAGCTTGACCAAACCTTTCTCTAGTTATGTTGCTTTAAAAATAGCAAGGCTCGTTTATTACCAGCCCATTACGTGCAGGTCCAAAACAGCAACACATGCTGGATTCTCAAGCACCCGAACACCTCGCAAACCTTGATGTTTCTGCATACCTTTTCATAGTAAGGGCTGCGATCCATGGGAGACTCTTTGTGGAGCTGGTGCCGAGGCCCGGGGTTCTTCCCCATTACTCCATTGTAGTCTCCCATACCGCCCATGTCCATACGCTTGTCCTGCACCATCCCTGCTCCCGACTTCATGGAGTCATCAGGGGAGTCTCTCTGCAAGGGGAAAGACGAGGAAGCGATTATAAAAGACAGAAAAGCATAAATATTGCAGTAATTTATTAAAGAGTATTAATACATTAAAAAAAAAAGCTAAACAGTGGAGAAAATGCGGATGAATCGCATCACTGCACATGAACAAAGGTGTTTACAACCGCAGCTTTAAAATTACAGGTGTTTCCTGGTGGTAACTATGTGGCTGCCGCACATTTAAAAGAAAGAGCAACAGCAGAAATATGAGAAATGGTACTTACAAAGTTCATGCTGTTGAACTGGTTCATGAAAGGTTTCATCCAGGGTTCATCCTGTTTGTTGACTGGTTTGTTCATCTGAAAACATAGCAGACCAAATTATTATTTACTGGAGACACTTCAGGCACTAGCAGGGTCACCTTTTTAACCAATTGACCTTTAAGTGTTTCTGTACGAGAAAAAAACCCCATTAATTTCAGAAAAAAATGCTAAAACAACTCTAAACTTACACCCATGACGTGCTTTACTTTAACGTGAGGTGTTTGGTGAGAGCAGGGATCGATGTTTAATGTTTGGGATAAACAAATACCAACAGACAAGCTGAACAAACCTTGTTGGAGCATTTATGCTTGTAGTTCCAGGTGTTTTGGTCATGAGACCTGTTGTCTTGTTGGCTGTTGCTCCACATGCCAATCTCCACCTCCTCTTCCTGGTCCCAGCTATTGCCCATGGACGCCTCCTCTCCACCCCATGTCTCCATGGGCTTGGGGCCTGGAGCCACTAAGAAGGTAAGGACAGAAGAAGAAAATAAATACCAACAAGTGATTGTTTACACTTCTGATGCACATTTCATAGACTTACTACAGGGGAATTCAAGATTAGCAAGATGCAGGTTTTTGCTAAATATTCATGTTCATGTGTGAACCCACCAGACTTATGCTGGCCAGCCCATCCGGGACCAGACTCTCTCTTATCCCTGCCGGGTTCTTCCCAGGTGGAGCTGGTGTCCATGGGCTTTCCCCAGGCAGATGTCCCGTTGTCCACTTTGACAGGCGGAGCCGGGGGAGGTTCCCACGTTGAGGACTCCTTCTGGGGGAAAGTCTCACCCCAACCTGGAGGAAAAGAGGGATCGACCCATTAGAATGAGGACATTCTTTCATTGGTGTTGCCTTGAAACAATAGTGATTTAAATTAATTGACTTTATTATCATCATCATCATAATATTTTGACTCTAAACAAATAGGAAGCCCAAAGCTCAAATACACACAGAAAAGGAGAGGATTTCTATATCAATACTCTCCGTTTCTTAATATTCTTGTTGACCTGAACAACTGCATGTAATCTTGGAAATGCATCTATCTATCTATACTTTTTTAGTGTGGCATTACAACCCCTATGTCCAACTACATATCACAGTAACACATAACTGTATGTGTCATGAAGAGACATTTATCAAGATGTTTGTTTTCCTCCCGGGTCACAGCTCTCCTTTTAAGAGTAGCCATATCAGGCTTGTTTGGACACACAGTTGGATGCTACATATAATCTAAATATCTAGATGTATACACTACTCTTTTCTTGTGACATTTCATATTAACGGTGATGCTGCAGATTCACATTGTTGTTCTCTGTTGGAATCAGAGATGAGAGCTAGGGGAGAGAGACCCTGCTCATGTCCCTGGGGAACCCCGCATCGACTTGCTTATGCAAGTGTTGTTTACTTTAACTCCTGTTGGTGAGTAGATGTGGGCCAATGTTCACTTTCAAATGTGGGACCACATGTGTTCAATTGCATGCACAAGTATGAGTTCAAAAGGCTCCTATTACAGCTGACTACCCAGACCTGCTGCTTTCTCCCTGCTCGGGGAGATGCCAGGGATACCTCCCTGTAAAAATAGGACAGATCATGGGGTGGCCTCAGGCTCCAGTGTCCCTCATGTGACTGGGCACACTGAGCTCGCACACAAGCATACAACACCACAAAGAAACATGCACACACAGCCGAACAGACATGCAGAAGTAGATGCACATACACAAATCGGCACACACATGCATGTTATAAGGCGGATGTGTACATTTGCTGTACACACTCTCACAAAAACAGGGCTGCTTGTGCATTTGCATAGACGCAAACACACACACACCAAATGACATACTGTAACCCTAGCCTGCATCTATTGCTCTGTTTATGTAGGTGCGTCAGATGATCCAAGAAAGGGGGGATTGGAAACACAATGTGTGTGTCTGCACATGTTTGTGTGTGTCTGCTCATGTTTATTTGTGTTTGACAACTTGTAGATTAAAAGATTGAAACATATTTCAAAAGACAGAATAAAGATTTAAGGCCAATTTTCAGTTTTGTTTTTAACAATCTTTAGTTTCACATCTGCAAACATCTCGAGTGTTTTGTCCGACTTTAACATTTTTCTTCGTTAAATCGTTCTTTTTTTTGCACAAAGAAATATAATAATAAAAGTAATCAAACTCATAACAGTAGCTGGCTAGTCTGCCCCACCCTTCTCAGCCATCCACTTTGCTGCTCCAGTGAGCTTGCTAGGCAGCCACCCTGAATAACAGCAACAACCCCTCCCTCTCTCCCCTTCTCAGCCCACTTCTGCCTTACTTGTTTTAGTTTTCCCCATCTTACATTGGAACCATTCCTATTACTTAGTCACCAGACATCCTCCTCCACCACTCATGGTCTCTCTCGCTCTCTTTCTCTCAAACCAAACAAAAGCCAGTGTTTCTACAGCAAGCAGAATTGGCAGGTGAGAGAGAAAGGGAGGAGGGGGAAAAAGGCGAATGAGAGAAGAGAAAAAAAAAAAAAAGAGAAAGAAATCGATGCTCTTAGCATTCCAAAGGGATGACTCAACCCGCTTTACAAAAAGCCTTCAACATAGACAACACCGTAGGGAGATGGGGGAGAGCGGCTGTACGCGTTTGATTTCTCTCCATGCTTCTGTGCAAATTGTGTATCCTTTTGAATACATTTATGAATGTGAATATGCAAACTTTTTGTGTTTATACTCTGTAAATCCTTTTAAGACCATATTTCAGCTATCTCTCAAAGAGTGTGGGTGGGACTTGGCAGTTTTTTTTTAATCCATTCAAGGCTTACAGACTGCACCAGAAGGCTTGCAAATTGTACCACATTATACACTGGCTCATGCATCTAGCTTTTTTATTTTTTTTTTTAATCGCAATATCAAACTATAAAAAAATGCATGCTAATCCACCCAGAGTTCGTACATGTTGTCAGAACTGTGCATTCGAAAATCTGCAGATCCAAGTAATCTGTAGACACACTTTGACCCAATAGTCTAATGAATAAAGTATCCCTGCAGGCTAAAAACTATTACACGTGTAAATAAGTACAAGATCTGTGGTTAACTGGTTGCCACAGTTATCTAGGCCTGCACTATAAAGGAGGCATGTGTGACTCTTATTTAGTCTATGTATAGCATAGATTTCTAATGTACATTAGGAAAAAAGTGATAATTATTTTGGCTTCATTCTTCCTTCGTCTGCTCCGTCTCAAACATACAGGTGTGTACATGCCTAAATCATGTGTGCATACATATTACTTACTAGAACTGGAGCTTTTGTCTTGGGCATGAGGCTGCATGGGTTGAGGAGGATGCATCTGGTTGCGTGCTGGGTGGGGCTGGTGCTGGTGCTGAGTAGGCGGGGCCACAACCTCCTGTTCTGGTTGGCCAGGCCTGTTCCACATGTTGACAGCTCCAACGCTGTTTTTACCTGGAAAGAAAGTTGAATTACACGTTAAGAAGCCTGGACTTTCATATGATTTTGAGGAAATTCATAGTGGGCTGAGTGTTTACCAGGCTCTCCCCAAGCTGCTGTCCCATCATCGATCTCCATCCTTCGACGGACAGACTCTGGAGAAGGCTCTTCCCACCCAGTTGACACTTCCTCCTTTGTACCTACTGCTGGTGGTATTGGGCCTCCCAGCCAGCCTGACGGAAGAATACATAAGAATAAAAGTGAGGTATAAGTCATATATCCAGCTACTTAACGTTCTTGCTATACATTGTCAAAACTCTTGTTAACAGTTAGAATTCAGTTGTTGCCATAAAGCATTTCTTATTTATCACTTAAACACAAACCCACACTAATAGAGACTTGCTCATAAACAAAAGGCAAATAATCTTGTTCTAGACAGGGATACTGATGGGATGAATAATCCTAATAAGTACCTGTTGGCTTGTTAGGGGGTTGATTGCCTCTCGACATGTTGGATTCAGGACCTTTCCCCCACTCGTTAGAGGGCTTGGGGTTCGGCTCACCCCAGTTCTGGGCTCCGTGGTTGTTCTTCATCGGCTCTCCCCAGCCCTGGTTGTTACTCTGAGGACTGGGCTTGTGGACTGAGTCGCCCCAGTTGGAGCTGGGGTTCGGGTTGCTCTGGTCTTGGGTATTTGATCCTCCGCTCCCTACCCAGGTGTTGCTGCTGCTGGTGTTGGTTCGGCTTTGGTCGCTCCAACATCCAGAGCCTGACCGGTCGCTTTCACTGTCCCTGTCCCTGTCCCAGCCCCCTGAGCTGGCACCTTTTGGGACTCCCCCCAGTGGTTGTTGCCCCCTGTTCTGGAGCCATCTCCACCATTACCCCAGCCTTCCCTGCCATTTCCACGATTGGAACCCCAGCCCTGCTGCGGTTTGGGGGCATTAGTCCATGTATTGGACCTAAACAAAAACATGAAGGTAATCAGTGAGGCATAATTACATTTACTGCAAACACTAGTTCTGCAATGGTTTAATCAGTATTTCCATAATGCCCAAACATCATTTACCTGTCGTCTTTGTTTGTGTTATTGCTCCAGGTGTTGCTGTTGTTGCTGCTGCCCCTGTAGCTGGATCCATCGTTCCAGCCACTCTGCCCACCTCCTCCACTTGCTGGGGCTTTGCTGTCCCACCCAGAGGATGGCCGCTCTCCCCAGCCAGAACCTCCTTGGCCTGAGCCTCCTGGCCCACCCCCCCAACCTGCAAATACATAAAAAGGAAGATGAATATTTTGCCTACTTTCTGTGTTATAAAATAGAAATGTGTGCTCTAAATCTTTACAGTCTTTTTCACTTCAATAAATTCAAACAACAGTTTAATTAACATAGTCCTACCTCCGGAGGTCTGGGAGGGAGCTGCCGGTGCTGCTGGACCCCATCCGGGGCCCCCACTGCTATGCTTTCTTTCGTCTCCTCTGGGTGCTTGGAGTCTGTTAGCAGAAGAATTGACATCCCAGGAGGTGTTCTGCCTTATTGGCGTCTGTCCCCATCCAGTGTTGGACAGAACCCTCGGGTCCACGTCGGTCTGGGGGACAGCTGGTACTACTGGTGCAGGCTGGATCACTTTTCTGCGATTTCCTCCTTTTTGCTGGCTGCCGTCTCTGTCTGAGCTGGATCGGCCTCCGGAGCTTTCTCCGCTTCCCTCACTTCCTCCAGTGCGACCCCAGCCTCCAGTGACACTCCCCAGGACTTGGTTTCCACCTCCACCTCCTCCCCCTCCACCTCCACCTCCCATACCCATGGCGTCATCCTCCAGGCTCTTCCAGCCATTGTTGGCAGAGCTTCCTTTATGACTTCCAGGATCTAAATGGTTACCAGGAGGTGCTGATCCCCATTCTCCATTTGCCGTCTTGTTGTTAGATGTCGTAGAGGACGATGATGACGAGGAAGAGGACGACGCGCTGCTCCCCCAGGGGCGAGGTATCCCTGCTGGTGGGCCCATCGTCGTTTGGCTCCCGTTTCCTGGTGCTTGGCCTGCAGAGCCAGCGATTTGATTTGAGCCGATACCCCAGTTGCTCTGAGGCTGGTTTGGATTACTGGCGGGCCCCTGGTCCCAGCGTGGGGCCCCAGTGTTATTGTGGTTATTATTACTCTTGTAAGCAGCAGTAGAGGATATTTGGGGGTTCCCACCCTGCATTGAGGCAGGGTTTTGGGGGTTCACAGTGTCAGCATTTGGGGTGCCCTTGTCTCCAGGGTAGGTAGTTGCGCCCCAAGGTGTACCGAAGGCCCCAGGACCGCCCAGCTCTCCTTGGGGGTGCTGGGGGGCTGATGAGGGGTTTCCATTGGCCAGCGGAACCCCATTCCCTCCTCCAACAGAGCCCCAGGAACAATCCCCGCTGAGTTGGGGTGAGGCGGTAGAGTTTGGTGGACTAGAGGTCATTGTGGCGTTAGTAGTAGTTGTAGTAGTAGTATTCATCATAATAGTGTTATTTGGTCCATTGGATTCAGTGTTAAGGTTGGTAGGCTGTAGGCCACCATTTCCACTGTTGCTGCTTCCTAACACCTTGCTGCTTGCTGTACCATTAGTCACCTCAGTGTCTTCCATCATACTGCTGTTGTTTGGAGCTGCCATGCCACCCCAGCCCAGCACGGGGCCCTGTTGGGGAGCTAAACCCAGTTTGGAACTCATCCCCGGACCCTGTGGAGGCCGTTGGCCCTGGGACACTGGACTTGGGGTTGTGTTTTGCGGCCAGGCACCGTGGTTGGCATTTGGGTTTAAAGTGTTTGGATTCAACCCTCCATTGATGCAGGGGGTGCTTCCGCCTGTGGTGATCATGTTGCTGCCCCATACACCACTATTATTGACGGGCTTGTTGCTGTGGTTACCCATGTTATTGCTGCCAATACTGCTGGACCCAGCCACAGAGTAGTGGGAGGACCCGGTGATGTTATTTCCATTATTTGCACTGCTGATGGCTCCCATCCCTCCACCAATTCCCTGACGACTGTTGCCGTTGCTGTCTCCATTTACTGAAACGCCGACCATCATGGCAGAAGTCACTATAGAAGAGGAGGGAGAAGACGCCGTAGAAGACACAGAAGAAGCATTTGCTGACATCATCATCACTGTTGTCACAGCGGCGAGGTTTTTCTCTGAGCCGACCGAGGAGCTAGAGTCTGCGTCCATGCATTCTGAAGCCAACTCAGGGTCTGATCCTGACCCGCAGCCAGAGGAGGAAGATGACGAGGAGCAAGAGAATGAAGAAGAGGAGGGAGGCCAAACGGAAGAGTTAGTTGAAGAAGGGTTGTTGGTTTTGTCGGTGCTTCCGTCCACTAGGACTTTGCTCCAGTTGCTGTTGCCGTCACTGCTGCAGGGAGAGCCAGATGACCAGGGGGAAGGCTCATACTGCGAGTCCAAGCCAGGATGCTCCAGACCTGGAGGGAGAAAGGTGGACATGGCAGGGGAAAGTGTTGGATTTGAGATTTAAAGAAATAAACATATTTACAACATTTATTTATTTGGTGTCGTTACAGTGAAGAAATGATACGACAGTAAAAATGTACTTTAGTAAATAAAACAACAGATGTGGTTTAAATTCCCCTCATTCACTGTCGCTTTGAGATTCTTCTATTCCCTCCAACAGTTGACTTCCAACTGTTGTTGGTCAGCTGATGGTTGACCAGTGCCAGACTGGAGCCTGCAGGGGCCCGGACCCAGCTGCCACCATTTTGTCACCACAGCAGGACCCAAAAGCATGCCAAAGCTATAAACTAGGAGGGCAGGGAGGCAGAGGACGACCATCAGCAGGAGGAAGGATGGAGGGGCATAGAGGAGATGGCAATGGAGTGTGAGAAGAGGGAGGAGGATGGAGGGAGGGGAGGGAGGATGTGGTGTCAACCAAAGAAGGTTCAGACTTGATTTGAACGTGGATATTTTTATGAATACAACCGTCTGAGGTCATCTGCATTCAGTCCTGGCATGTCTCTAAAATTAGACACGGAGAACACTTAGCCATTATGTACACACTCGTTCAGTTGTAATGGCGAGTGCCACCCTCAGTGCACCGCCTTATTTATCAGCTTTTGCCAGCAATCTTTGTCACTCCGTCAGCATTATTGCAGTGAGAGCTCCCATTCATCTGCAGTGGTAATGAGTTAAAGTAATGTGGATACTAAATCTCTGTGATAGCATGTTAATTTGAAGTGTGCGTACAACAAGGTGAGCTAATGCTATCAAAAGCTGTGTTTATCTAAATGGACAGGATTTTTCTTTTCGTTCATCTATTTAATTTTGGTTTATGAACAACCATGGAATTTTAGTAACAGAAGGGAGAATTATACATCAGCTTTGTATTTAGCTTAACTATCTTATGACGATTAGAGGCATTATTAGATTATCTAAATACCAGATTGTATTTGACAATATAGAATACTTTTCTTTTCCTGTTGTATTTGGGTCCTTCTCTTAACTTTGCTTGCCACGTCTCCTCTCCCTTCCAAACCCACTTTCTCACTCACTCATTCCTCTCTCTCTCTCTCCAACTCGGATATGGCCATGAATAAAATGCTTCATCTGTCAAGGTCAGGTGAGACTGGATGTATCTAATCCGTCGATCACAAAAGCAGAGAGCCAAAGTGAGACATTGGGAGGAAGAAGGAAAACGCGAGAAGAACGGGGAAGGGAGAAGGCAATGTGTAGTCACCTGTTTGATTAGGGGAGTGGCTGACGGAATCCCGAATGGGAGCCATGCCTAGAAACAGAGAGAGGAAAGACTGTCAAACAGACTTGGAGGAAGTTGGAGATATAGAGCCACAGAACAAACACAGTGGGGAGTTGTTAGAAAAAGTTAGGGCAGATAGGACATTCAAAGCAAACAGAAAGGAAAACAAACGTATTGAAGTCAGAGGGGTTCAAAGTCGAGGGGCTTGCAAGTGGAAGAGCATTAGTGGACAGATGCTGCTAGTTAGTAGTTACAATTGGTTATCCATAATATAATGTAAAGGAATTAAGCAGCAACCAAGTAAAAAGGTTGATATTCTCAGTGATTTGTCTGAGCTAAAATTGGTGCTCATTTAATATGTATTTTTTTCCCTTTTAGCACAACCTGCTTCAGAGTGTTCATGAATGCACACTAACAAATCATCATGTTCCAGTTATTTTGCTGAATATCACAGTTGTGATATAAATTCAGAGAAAACCAACAAATTTGTACATATTTCAAAAACCTCAGAAAACTAGAAAGAAGTTCAATTTTTTTGTTAATGCTGCACAAAATAAGCATATTAAAGATGCCATATAGGGCAGCCAACACTGCATTTATAGCCGTTTTATGCTAATTGGAAATATGTTACCATTTCTGACTAGATAAATTTGTTTTCAAATATTCTGAATTAAAAAAAACTCATCAGAAGCTATGAGCAAGAACACACCCACATTCTAACATTTATCGCCATCTGTATGTAATTGTGAAGTTGTTTTTCTTGCTTATCCAACTATATAATTACTAGACAGAGTGCTTGTGTCGTGTAGTGTCTCTGTATGTATGTGAGGATCCAGATAGAACTAATTGAGCGTAATCCATCTCTGCTTTGTTGCATTCTTTTCGTATTCATAGTTTACCTGTGGGTGCGGCGCACGGCAGCTCCTGGCTGTGCAGCAGGGCGTCCCCGGGTTGGGTGGAGATAAAGTGACCTCTGGTTCCCAGGTCGACGATGGGGAGGTGAAAAGGTCAAAGCTCGGAGGGTGCAGCCTCAAGGGTCCGAGGTGAAGAGGCGGGGCTTGTCAGAGCGGGCAGCAGGCTGAGCAGGCCCCCTTGGCATTGCTGAAGACTGAATGTGTGTACGTTTGTGTGTGTGTGTTTGTGTTTACGTGGGGAGGGGGAAGGGGGGATGTGGTTTAGATTGAGGACTGTGCCTTGACTTGGTATGCTCTGGCACTGCAGAGAGAGAAAAAGACAAGAGGGAGAGGATTAGGTCAACATATTGTACGTATGATTGATCAATTACTTAAATTACCAACCGCTCAGTCACAACATCCATCACCAATGCACACCAATGAACTTTAATCCACAGCGAATGTGCATGATCAAACCGTCACACAGTCATTTACGACAGAGCAGCAATGGGCGGGTTTGTCTTGCCGAGTTACGGAAAAAAATGTTCACATATTAATAGCGAAAGTCATTATGGTTACAGTTGCCATTGACAGCCACTTCCACAATAACAATACAATGATGTTAGGGAAATATATTAGGAGCGTTTTGGACAGAGGGAATGCAGCCTGAGCCTTTCTCTGTTGTCCTGTTTTCACACTGGAGTAGAAGTCTGCATGACACGCTGAATCGATTTGGGCAAGGACAGAATTGGGTCAGAAATTGGCTCATTTAACTCCTCTCCTTCCATTTCGGCCACATATATGCCTCAGCGTTGCAGAGCAAACATAGCCCACTGTTTGAAATACTTGCATTGATTTTATTATAAATATACATATGCATTTTATTCACGTGTGCAACACAGAGAGTAAAGTGAGTTGTTATCGGTTTAGGGCCAGGCTACGGCTGAAAACCTGCAAACTTTGTTGAGCCAGGACCATCTCGGTCCGGAGCTCTGAACTGGAATGTGGGACAAGTATGCGAGTCTGCTAGAAAAGTCAGAAAGGTAATAGGTAGGAGGAGTGACCGCCGGCACACCTTTTCTTCTTGAAGGATGAATGTGAATGGGTTAGACTAGATTAGGGTTATACAACAAGCTTTAAGCTGGCAGCATGGCCCTGGGACGCCATGACGAGCTAAACGTCTTATCCCAAAGCAGAGAAAGTACAGAATTAAGGGGACAAAGACAGTACAAGAGAGTGAGAGGCCGGTAAAAACTATAAAACGTAGGAAGAGGGCATAAACACAAAACAACAGAGAACACACACACACACACACACACACACACACACTTCAGCAAAAGTGGACCAGTGCATTTGACAGCGAGTAGTGTGTGTGTGTGTCTCCTGACCTTTTCCTAGTGCAGGTTAGACAAGTGTGTTAGCCCTCTCTCTGCCTGCTGCAGCAGTACACTGCTCTATTTATAAACCTCCAGTTCAAATAGCAACCACTATGTTCACTTGCCAATATGATAAGAGAACAAACAAACCCATGTGTGGACAATGAGCAAGTTTGCAGATGAAATGACGCATGCATGTGTTACAACTGTGGAGAGGGGCATGTTTATTATGGTACGAATAACATAACCGTGTTGCAAAAAGACAAATAATCCTACTACTGCGATTCATGTAAAGGAAAATGTTTCTTTCAGACACACAAACCAACAAACCGGCGCTATAAACCTTACATACTGAACAGAGGCCAAACTCCACCTTCATTAACTCACAGCTCGAAACAGCTAAACCTTGGCGTACTGCCAGCATCTAAACATAGAAGTCTGCCAGAAGTTGGTTCTGGAACCAATCGAAAAAACAGACAGGACAATGATATCATAAGTATTACAAATTACTCTCCACACAAAGTGGCTCAAAAGGTATTTTAAAAGAAGAAGCACAAAAGGTAAAGTGTTGACCCGTTCCCTCCGGCAGCCAGAGCACTAAAAAGGGGAGGCTCATTCCTGCACACTGAGTTGTTTACTTACATGGATCTTGACTCAACCTTCCTACATGGAAAGACCTTTGTCAACACCAAAGCATCTGATAAACGGCCATCCTTATAAGGAAGTGAATATCGAAAATATGAGGAGAAATTGTTTTGACACTTCGCTTGAGGCAGAGCTCGTCATGCACTAAGCCATTATGGGTTAGTGATGAAATATTTGGGGGATTTTTCAAAACCACCATTTCAATCTAAAATGAAGTAGTTGCAGTTGTTTAAACTCCCAGCCTGTATTGGTTGTCTACATATTATTGTGCGTGTGTGTCTACAAGTGATTAGTCAATTAAATCGCAAAGTCAACGTAAAAATAATCTAAACTATTTTGAAAAATCAACTTGCGTTTTTAGTCACATTTCAATTCTCAGTGAGGATTTGGTTCTTTTCTTTGTGTTATGTGATCTTAAACTTAATGTACCGTTAAAATGATAGATTATCTTTCAGACAAAACAAGACAGTTAATGCAATTACCATGGGGTTTAATAAATTATAATGGAAATTTTACACTTTTCTCACTTTTTAAAAGGCCAAATCATTAATAGACGTGTACATAAAATCAAATATTTTAAGCAACTCTCAAAACTACCTGTATTATTTGTATTAGACACCCTATTTATTTGTTTAGCTAGTGACAAGCAAGCTAGCTAGTCATGCAAACCTGTGCTGTAGAGTGACAGTAAATAAACCTTGACCCTTGACAACACACAGCGCCATCTTTATTGAATGTGAAATGTTTAACCCCTCAACCCCGGTGAGTACAAGCATGTTCTTTGCCGCCGCTCAGCACAGAGTACAGTTTGTTCCCCGTTCTCCCATCTGAGAGCAGCTTTCATTAGGGCCCCTGGAGTTGGCAGCAGCTCAACTGGTGCTATCATCTTACAGACGTAGAGGGGAGGGGGTGGGGGAGGGAGGTGTAGAGGGAATATAAGGACAACACACAAACACAGAGTGCCACAAAGGGGGAGAGAGAAAGAGAAAACAGATGAGGAAAAAAGGAGCCTAGATGTCAAGGTAAGAAGGAAGGAAGAAAGAAGACTGTTAGAGTGGAATGTGAAAAAAGGAGGGACAAAGACAGAAAAGGAGGCTGTCACTGCGGTTGATGGGAGAGGAATGCAGCTGCAGCTTCTAACATGTATAAAAAGAAAATAGGTCAACTTCCTAAAGTCGGCGGTACATGAAACCAATATAATACGTACTCAGTTTAACAGAACGAGAAGCAAAGAATGTAAAGAGGCAAAGCGGCCAACATGCTGGATCCCCAGAATAGTGGAAAAGGATCAGTAGAATTAAAGAAGAAAGTGTTTGGGCCCCGTTTGTTCTGCCTCACCTGTTATATAATCTAACCTGGAGAGTAGGAGTAGAACAGAGGTGGATCTAAACAAAGGTACATCAGGAAAGGCTGGTGGAAAACACACATACAAACACAAAACCCTAACCTGTAATAAATAGAGGTATGTTTGTATGGACATTTGTAGATAAATGACAGTCATGAGGACTTGGGTAACTTTCTGTACTGCTAAAAAAGAAGGTGTGCTGATACAAATTATAAAAGGCAGTACACCAACAATCGAAACTTGTTTATGTTGTATTTACGGAGTGAAATTATGTGGATTGTCCGTTTTAGGTTCAGAAGTTGATTTGCCCAATAATTTATTATTAGTTTGTTTAGAAAGTGATACCACATCAAAAGATAAAAAGACAAACAATGAAATTTACAAGCGTTAGGGCTGTTTGACTTTAATGTCTTTAAAAAAATAAATTAAAAAAACTTGAAATACAGTGATACTGTTCTTAGCTAAAAGGCCCTTTTTAAATCCTGCTGTTGCTATGCAACTACAAAATCTATTTGAAGCATGGGGCGGTGTCGCTAAAAGTTGACATTCTTTAAAATCATTCCCATGCCAGTAAAAATCTTAACTTGGAAAATGAAAGAACCGGTTGCAATAAGAGAGTGGGTGATATAAGCAGTATAAAGGGCACCGCAGGTACAAAGGTCATTAAATGGATCGGCTACACATTTAGTGCTGGTATAAAATTAATTCTACATTACTTCAAGTGCAGCACAAGCATTAGTGCACACACAGCACTCCCATTTCATGTTTAACAGATGCACACTGATAATACGCATTTCCTCATTCACACATTTTCAAACATTTCTCATTCTCACGGACGCGTTTCATTTTGAGGGCTTGCATTGCTGCCTTTTGGCTGTATACACTTTAGAAATATACAGTGCATTATTATACATTATGTTTAAACTCAAATTAATCCTTGTTGGGGCGAACCATAACAAATCAATTCTATGGGCTGAGCTAAACAGAAAAAGAGGTCTGTTTAGGGAAGACCCTGTCGTTATGGCAACATTCCTAAACACTCCCAATTCCTCTGGGCTTGTCCGAGCAAGATGACATCAGCGCAAGCCAGTGTCTCTCTCTCGCTCTCAAAAATATGCAAAAACTCTCATTAATCACAGCAACACTTGGCAATGAAAGCAAGCAGTCTGCATCTTCTATGCTTCAACTAAAGTCACCATGGGGGAATCGGACAACACCAGAAAGTGTTTAAAAAAAAAAAACAAGAAGCTATTTTTACATTAATGCATCCCTTTCAAAACAGTATGCAGTAAATGAGATTGCATGTGCAGCGCGAGCGTGTGCTGGAGCAGATAAGCACACCCGTCATCTTTGGGAGGAGATCAGAGGGGCCCCCCCCCACCACAAAGGTATCAAACTCAAACCAGGGGCAATGTACGCAAAAAGTACGAGCTCTGAAGTGTTTGCAAATGACTCATTAGCTGGTTGGTCCATTGTTCAGTCAAGTGTCCACCCACACCAAGAATAATAGTGGTTGCTAGCAGTCATGCTCAGGGAGCTTTTGTGTACTCTGCAAATAGTTTGATATAGTCAAAAAGGAGTGTTGATTATTCCCTCTCCCGTTGCTGGTTTGAGTGAAGCAATGAGTGGATTTTAATGAGTTACTGGGAGTTGAGTGTGCTTTGTTTTGTTTGTTTTTCTACATGAGTGAAAACATGTCCTCACAAGGTCTATTAATATTCAATTTACTATCATATGGGTCAAAACAGGCTGGAAAACCTCACATTTCAGAAGCTGGAAACAGTTTCGGCAGTTTTTGCTTGAACATTTTTTTCTAAGTTAATCAATTATCACAATTGGTGGAGAATCATTTTCTGTCAATCCACTAAACCACAAATTTGTAAACACAAGTATGCTTATGTCATATTGTTGATGGATTCAACGCCAAAGATAATCCAACTGGTGCTGCTGACAACTTCAGCCTATAGACTCCAGCTATGGTTAGACAGTGTTAAGTACAGACACTGAGTCTTTCAGAGGTACAATGATTACACTCTTGTTATTGTACAACTATTATCTGGGGACGGGAGCTTCCATGGCGATAAATGTCTGTGTCAGCTCACAGTTTGGTACAACAGAGACTTCAACTCAACTACTTCTCTGTTGGTACTGGGAGAGACCAATCTAACCATAGAGTACGCGGGTGAGACCGTAGACGCAGCAGGACTACGGGGGAGAGGAGTGAAAACAAAACCAAAAAGACAGCGACTGTAACACAAAGACACACTCAAGGTCAGAGATATAGACGCTATCAGACTTCCTGCCTTACACTAGACATGACAGTGGTTTCGGCTGTAACAGTAGTAGATTCTCACAAACAGGACTCAATGGAAACTGCAAACGGCGATTCAAATGGAAAACACTACTACGTCACACGGCAAAGCACACCGCCATGATCACGGAGCAAAGTGCACTGCACTTCAGGGACGGACAAACAGATAGAACTCAGACCGGGCTAGGACGAAAATAAATGTTGGAAAAATAAATATTTTGAAAAGTTTCGTAGCTGAAATGGACAAATAGTTTGAAAAATAAAATAGGAGCTGATGTCTTGAGCCAAGAGGTTTGTGTATTTTTCTTAAGTATTCTGGGTGTTAAGTATGCTTTGAACCAATTTTTCTTTAATGTATTGCCAGAATCATTTCACTGATGGTTGTGAAACTATTTTTTTTACTACCTAGGGTACAATTCTGCAGATATGCAGTATTAATCACACCCTTGGTTAGGGTGCAGAATTGCATTTGGTGTTTGGAAAAGGGGGTTTATTGAACACTATGAGAACGGGACCTCTCAGTTTCAGCGACACATCGCTCATTTTAGATGAATAGTTGTGTGAAAGGTGACAGCAGTTTATTGTCCTCGAAGCAGCAGATGTCGATAAATCACAAAGACTCACAGAGGACAACAACATTTTCAATGGCAAATCAATACAAACATTTAGACCAAGCGCCGAGCAATGCCATTATCTTTTATCAACTTCCACACAACACAAACAAACTCATCAGCTCCAGACAAGACAGAAGACATGACTCTCACCTTTTGACCAGTCCTGTATCTTCTTATCCTCCGTCCTCGTCACAATCTCCGTCTCTCTCTCTCTTCCATCCACTGTTCTTCCCTCTGTGGGTATGTTCCCTACAAACAACAGGAGGAAACAACATTACCGTCGTTGTAATCGCTATTGCATTTTCTGTTTTATGTGGCACAATGAAGTGCGTCGATTAACTTCGAGATGTCAGCTTGGGCTCGGGGGAATTTGTCACGATTTTCTGACGTTTAATAGATCGTACTGTTAACTGATTAAATTGAAAAATATTTAACAAAATAATCTTTTTTTTTTTATAATCCGTTTCCTTTTTGCGTCTATGGGACTGTGCTTTGGGAACGCACTGCTTTTTTCCTAATTTGCCACAAGATGAAAACAACTGGCTCAAAATATTAAAAAAAGGTGTCCTTAAACCACAACTTTTGACTGACATTACTCTTCCTATTTATCCCATTAGTTTGTATTCAAACTGTGGCTTTTCCCCGGGTGAGTGTCAAGTTTAGCCGCACTGGTCGCTGTGGGTGTGCCATTTAGCCTACCGGAGAAAGCTGCAGGCTGCTGTCTAATCCCATAATAGGATTACACCACAGCACTTACCTTCGCTATAAACAGACGGACGTACGGAGACGCTCAAACAACGCAGACAGAAACCATGGCTGCACCATTTAACGTGTCGTCTTTAAGTTTAGCTTGATAATTGCACAGCAGCTGTTAGAAATAGTGAAATTAGCAAAACTGCGATGTTTAATATGCTGGGAACATTTACAGCATTAAAGGACCATGGTATTAAAAAAGCTAAGACTTGTTTTCTCAATATACATATTTATATAACAAAAATTGTGAAAATGTATGGCACTTGATTATTGCGAAACAGTTGAAAAAAATCCCTATAACGTGTACATTTACAGTGATGTTTCAAAATGCTATAGTATAAATATGTAAATGATAAATGATGTTGGAGCTGATCTTACAGCATCTTTATGAAACAATGGAACATCGTTATTACATGATGGAAGTTTAAGAAGTCTAAGCGGAGCTACAGTTGCAGACTCTGATGAGCTGAAGGCTGTAAGCCTGTGACTTTGCATCCTTACTAATTAGGCCAGCAGCGTTGCTGTTTGACAGAGTCATCAAAAGTCAGACATTTTTCAGTTCCTACACAGAGGTTCTTAATTTCCCTAAACTATTTTGCTCAATGTGTTAAATGACATTAGTTGGCCCAATTGTTATAACTGAACTATAACGCCATTTGCACCCTTATAATTTTGGTGCCACCTTCAGTCACCCTCCTCCCTCTTCCTCCCTGTTCCCACTCCTCCTCCTCCCCTCCCCCCCCTTTCCTCAACCATCAAGTGCTTCAGCAGATGGTTCTGGGTTCAACAACAACAGCAGAGCATGGTGGGGGCCCTCCTGGAGAGCACACATACACAGCATCTGTTTATGAATGGACCGACAATTGCCCATCCCCCGACAGCTACAGCTGACAGAGGGAATGGGGGGGGGTAAAGAAGAACAAGGCCTTCAGAACAGGAGGAGGGAAAGAAAAAGAGAAGAGGATGAAAAACTTGCAACTGCAAGTTTTTTTTATGGTTTGTTTTTTCCTGTTTTATGGTTTGTTTTTTCCTTCTCTCGGCACAGGTGGTTACTGTAACAGGAAACCAAATTCAACCCGTAACCCCACCTATCCTGCATTTAAACAACAAACGATTATCAGTTATGAAAAGCAGAAATATTCAACTTTAACTAAAAAGACTCTTTTCTATAAGCACTTTCCTTAACCGCCTAAGAGGGAGCACATGATAACATGCAGTGATCATACAGGCTAAACCTGCTAAGGTCCGTCTGTCGTAACCTATGTCACCTGAGAGATGATGAGTTCAGGTGCTAACCATGTGCTTTCTGTTATTGTTTTTTAATGAGTTTGTTCATAAACAACCGTGGTAAAGCAGGCCAATAATATAATTGTCTTTCCTTGTTTGCCTAAACGGCTACAGATACTTATGGAAAACATATTCCTCAATATATTTAGCATGTAAATCCCTTTTCAAGCAAAAACACTTGCTGGTACTAGCCTATAAAATGTGAGCTTTCTCCAGGTTATATGATAGTATATTCAATATTTTGGCTGCTGACAAAATGAGCGATTTCAGATGAGTCACTTAGGGAAAACATTTTTAACAATGTATAGACATTTAATCGATCAATGGTAAAGAAAGTTGACATTTCAATCAATAATAAAAATAATTTTGGTTGCTACCCTGAACTTACTGTTAGACATTTACAAAATCTCATCTTTTATCATCCACAAAACACACTTCAAATCTACTATTTTAGTGTTGCCTTATTTAACAACACACTCCAGATGGAAGAGGGCAGCCATTTTCACCTTTACATATAAATCACCAGACTGATGAAAAGGAATTGCTTTCCAAAAATATCTTATCTCTAAATATGGTGTTGGTTGAGTTTAAAGTGGATAAAACAACAGTCTGGACAGCTGATTCCCCTCTTGAGCACAGACTGTTGGGTTTTTTTTCCCCCCCCCATCTTGAGACGAGTTAGCGCTGAGAGGGATAAAGAGCAGCAGAAAGATGAAAGATATAAACGACTCTGACGCACAATATATCAGAGTCCAATTAGTACAGCAGATTCACATTTCATTTGGCCATCAAGACATGTGTAAAATGGTAGTTTAGGTCACCTGTTTGTCCTGGTAAACAAAGTGAATTTCTGTCGTCTACTTTTGTTTTAGTTTAAAGCTACTTCTCATCTACCCTTGAGGGACTCACCGTGTTACACAGACTTCACTGCCACCCACTTTGCCTTTTCTGTGTGAACCCTTTTTCTGCTGGCTGTCAAATAAAGCTGAAAGACTTTAAAAATAATCAAACTATATTTGGGTTTATGAGGAGGTAGAGATCACAAATCTGAGGTTTTAGACTACCGCGTACAAAGACCCTGTGGGAGTGTTTTTCACTCCCAGACGTGAGTCACGCCGTGAAGCCAGAAAAGGCTTTTCAAATTTCTAGGAGACGGAGTATTGATTGCATTTGTAGCGTTGTGGAAGAAACAACCCCAGACAGCCACCCAAACATAAACAGATAGACATGAGCATCCGCAAAAACACTCACAAGAGTTTATGTCTGTCCTTGGAGAACAAAAGCCAGAGGGTAGTCGCGTGGCTAATTTGCATGTATAACACCAGATCATTTGCATCAATTTGCATTAGCATGTTCTCACAGAGGCTGAACAGTGGCGGCTGGGTTCGGGGAAGACATCACTCAATTAGCGAATGACAAAAGAGCTTCTCCTCGTCACAAACAGCCCGACAGCGAAGGCACGAGGGAAGCTGCCGTTGCAAGGTGGGACATTTCCATCCTCGTTTTAACAGTGAGGTCAAACTCTGGCCGGGTAATTTTATGTCACGGTAACTTAAGAAAGGGAATGTGATATTTCTGGCTGAAAAATAAATAAATAATAAAAACAGTTCTGCTGCTAGCTAAGGAGGGTGGGGTAAGTTGAGAATGTAAGTATATCCTACGCCAAGGTTTCGGAAATTATTTTTTTCCCCCAGACCTGAAGAGCAAAGTAATGTCCAGTTGACTTTGTTGTTAATTGCACAGTTAATTAAATCCATCCAACTATAGAGGCCACTTAACAGTTGAGGACATAACTATTTTAAGATGCTATGCCAAATTATGCTCAAGTGACGAAAAAAATAAATGCTAATTGCTTTCCGTGCAGTAAATTGACATGTGACATCAAGCAACCTGCAACTTAATGTGGTATAGAAATAAAGTCCCCGCTACAAAAAAAAGAAGAAAGATTTAAATACATAAATAACTTAGACCTCTTGTTGTACGTGTTAAAATCCAAATCAATATAAAATGACACTGGTGTCAATGTTTTGTTTCTAACAGTAACCAATGTCAGCTTCACTTATTTGATTCAAATGTCAAAGACACTATTGCCCATTCACGCTGCTCAACAACTTGCTCAACTAAAATTGCCTCTGTGTGGATTGTATCCTGTCTGAGCCTGCATGTGTCAAAAGCACCAAATTCTCCATTTCAGCTCCTTGCTCGTCTTTCCAGTCTCATGACTATCTGCAGGTGTGGCTTTACTGCTCAGAGGGGCAATGGTCAACTACCTGATCTCCAACTAATATAGCAATGTTGCAACGCCTTAGGAATTTATAGCGCCTTCGTATTAGATTCCAAACACGAAGATCTCAAGTTGGCTCTGTCAGAATAGAGTCATTTAATGCAAGTGCACATCGCTCAGCTTCAACTCTGGCATAAACCAGGTGTGAAAACTCCAGATATTTTTAGACGAGGATGAAAACATGTTTGGCAAACAGTAATTTGGAGAGTGGAGCAAGGCAACTAAAAGTGAAAGTGAAGCCAGACAGACAGCACATTGAGGTACAAAATTGACAGGAAATATCCCCAGTCACAATAAATTACACATTGTTCTGTCATTGTGTTATGATAACAAATTCCACAGGCCCACAAGCAATAAACTTTGCGAGCTTGACTGGCGAGTCGATGTCTAAATACTGACTAACAGTTGAGCGCTGCATGACTAAAAGGCTTCAGAGGAGAACACTTGATCAGCTTTTGCCCCGAGGGATGTTATCAACACTGCTGCTACAAATGCTATAAATGTATCCACTTTTGGTTTACCTTTTAGAGAAACATTCACCTAAAGCCATTTGTAAACTTTAGGGCGGGACGACTTCCTTCAACATGAAAGAAAAGCTTTCAATGGTTATGATATGAAACAGAAAATAACTAAAACAAGCGCGGTACAGTTGGCAGTGTGTTATTTATTTGATATAAAACTGAGTTTATTTCAGATGTATGTTATAAGAAATGGATGCTATTTGAAAACACACATTTCAGAATTTCACTTTTAAATTGGGTGAAACATAATTTAGGCTCAGATGAAAGGCTTAGATTAAAGTCGATTGTGTACCGTGTTTTTTTAATTAAATAAAACCTGATTCCCACAAGACAATTCATATAAATGTTTGTGTGGGAAGGCAATAAAACTGAAAATGAAACACGTAATGTGAAAAAAAATCTGAATGTTACTATACATCGAAGGGTATTAATATAGTTTCCTCTTGCATTGCTCCAGAAGCAGCATTCACACCCACATACACACAGCCAGGAGATGTCCCAAGGCTGGAAAAATGTGAAACCTCTTCGGTACTTAGTAACCAAATGTAAACAAACCAGCATAACAAAATACCTAACAATAATATTTTCAAACCATGAAGCACATCAAATACATAAAAAACTAACAGTAACTGGACTAAATCTGCATTAAAAACAAGGCAGTTGATGTGTTTTATGTGTGTTATCCTCAAAAACTGACAACAGACAAGATATGGAAGGAGGTGAGTTGACGCTCTGGTAAACAAAATCAAAACAAATAAAAGAAAATCCAATTCAGGAAACTGAGCCCGAACAGGATTCATAAACAGATTTAGGATCTATAAACAGAAAACAGATTAAATCGCAGCCCTCAGAGCCGGTGGATGGACTAGTTGTGGTCCACCGCTCTATTGTGTGACCGCAACTGTATGGACACAATGAGCTGCACAAACACCTCTCCGCACACAAAACATCAGGACTCTGGCTTCTCATTTAGCAATTTTAAAACAGCAAAGCTTACTCAGCACAATGCGGGCCTAGACCAACCCAGACCCTCCAATTCAATTCAAACGGAACTGCATGTGCTTGCATAAGCAGCAGCTGCCCATCCCCTGTCCCACAGACACACACATATCCCTTTAGTAGCCCACCACACACACACACACACACACACACACACACAGGTCATGCAATCGTCTAAAGAGAAGCGGCCAGAACGGTGACACAAATCGGAACACAAGCTCTCAAAACGAGTGCCAAGTATGTGAATATTTTCACGGTGGCCCACTCACCTGTTTCGATGCTTCAGCTTCTTTGGTTGCAACAGCTTTTCAATTCCAAATCTCTGAAAGACGAGCGAGAGATATGAAGGTTAATCTCAAGATCAGATCCACCTAAACAAACGTCAATCAACAAATAAAAAAGATACCGTGCATGTGACTGGGATTGTTACAGTTTTATTGGTTTACTGAGTTGTTAAAAAATAAAAAATACTCTATCTTACATGTAAGTGGGTCACACAGACAGACGCTAAACCTGAAATGGTAAACAGGACTCCATTAAAAAGAGTGTGAAATTAATTATTGATGGTGCACAGGGTCAAAAGACATGCACCTCGCCCACAAAAATCTATGCAATGACAAACAATAGGACTCATCAGTAATTGCTGAATGAAAACTATTCCAACTAGTCGATGTGGAAATGCAAGTTGAGCTGCACAACAGGACCAGAGCACCCTAAGTCCAGGCTCCACATGGTGAATAGAACTTATCCATATGTATATGTGTGTGTGTGTGTGTGTGTGTGTGTGTGTGTGTGTGTGTGTGTGAATGACAGATAAGAGTGTGTATGTGTAGGTCAGAGTCACAGCTCGGGTCCTGATCGGCCATTATCTCAGCTGTTGCCCGACTTTACAGCTTAACCAACATGGCTTCTCTCCCTGTGTGATTTTTTTTTTTCTTTTCTTCCAGTGCAGAAAAGACTAACATTGCATTTAATTACAATCAAATGCAATTAAGATATTTTGCATTTAACTCTTTTTTGCACCATGTATATTAAAAAAAATAATTAAAAAAAACCAAGTATGTGAATGAAGCTGTGAGGTTAACTAGTCCCCTGTATCCTTCCGCCGACACACAACTATGCAGCTCACATAAAGTAGTGCACACAGTGTTTATGATTTAAGGAGGTTTGTAGCAGATGCGCAGCCCCCCTTGTGTCCTGTGCATGTCCACCAAACATCCGGGTAATCTACCGTGCCAGCCTGCGTCGTCAAATTAGCACGGATGCTAACGCTAGCTGGAAGCTAACGTTGCGGAGCGCCTGGTTAAAACTCACCCCTGTCTTATTATTTTAAAAGTAAATGCACATACTGATTAAAACACACGTGCTGAGAGGTTACTAATTAACAAATGCATTTAAGCAAAACATCGTAGGAAATACACACGCGTTTCGTTTTACAGAGAGCTGCGCACACACCCGGCGAGCGGAGGTGAAGCGATGCTAGTTAGCATTAGCGTTAGCATTAGCTGCTAACACATGCAAGCTGTTTAAAAAAAAACAAAAAAAAAACTTTAATGGCTAAACATCTGCAGACAAACACTCCTCTCCTTTAAGTGTCACTCGATGCGTTTATCATTCACGTTTGCAAACCACAACGCAACCGAGGAGGTTAGCTAGTTAGCCTAGCCTAGCCTAGCTTAGCCGCGGCTAACCAAACAACAGCTCCGCTCTCCCTCTCTCTCTCTCTCTCTCCCTCTCTGCGCACATCGGCTCCCCGCAGAGAAACGGCGCCTCTGGTTGCGTGAAAACAACCCGTAACCAAAGCTCACCTCATTGAAGTATAAAGTGCAACCGAGTGGAAAGGAAGAAGCCGGCTGTAAGGCTAAAAGAATCTCAGATCGTCTGCAGCATCTACGAGGGGAGGCGTTCGTCCTGCATGATCGCCATTTTCTTAACTCGCTGCTGGCTAACCTTTCTCTCTCTCTGTCGCGCGCACGCTCGCTCCCGCTGCCTTCGCTACGGCTCTGAGGGGGGGGGGAGGGGGAGGAAACACACTCACCACTTCCTCTGACTGAGAAAACACCAAACACAGTCTCAAGGTGGCTGGATGTTAAAGTGTGTTGTTAAAATTAATAAACCCAGAGAATAAACTATCATATGCATCTGAACTAAATTAATAATACATATTAAGAATAATTTTATATTATATTTAACATAGACAGTACCAACATGTACACTCACCACTTCCTCTGACTGAGAAAACACCAAACACAGTCTCAAGGTGGCTGGATGTTAAAGTGTGTTATACTACATATATGTCAATACATTACACATTACACTGTGCAATAATAGTTAAAATAGTTGGGGGGGGGTTTCTGTCTGTAAATATAATATTTCAGTTATTGTTGTTTTTTCTACTGTTTTTTTATTATTATACTTGTTTTATTTTATTTTTCATTTTTTATTTTTTATCTTGTCTTCTTCTACTATGTCTCTTGTGTGCACTTTACTCTACGCTGCTGTAAGCCTGCAAATTTCCCGCTGCGGGACTAATAAAGGATTATCTTATCTTATCTTATCTTATTCAAATTAATAAACCCAGAGAATAAACTATCATATGCATCTGAACTAAATTAATAATACATATTAAGAATAATTCAATATTATATTTAACATAGACAGTACCAACATGTACAGTACCAAGTCAAAAGTATGGTAACACCTTCTCATTCAATTGTTTTTCTTTATTTTTATTTTATATATTTTCTTTATTTTTATATATATATATATACAGTACCAAGTCAAAAGTATGGTAACACCTTCTCATTCAATTGTTTTTCTTTATTTTTATTTTATTTTATATATTTTTTTATTTTTTATATATATATATACAGTACCAAGTCAAAAGTATGGTAACACCTTCTCATAATTGTTTTTCTTTATTTTTATTTTATATATATTTTTTATTTTATATATATATATATACAGTACCAAGTCAAAAGTATGGTAACACCTTCTCATTCAATTGTTTTTCTTTATTTTTTATTTTTATTTTATATATTTTTTTTTTTTATATATATATATATACAGTACCAAGTCGAAAGTATGGTAACACCTTCTCATTCAATTGTTTTTCTTTATTTATTTATTTACTGGTATTGTATATCGAAGGCAATGCATGACATCCTTGTTTTTATACACAACAAAAAAAAGCTATAAAAACAAGGATGTCATGCATTGCCTTCGATAAACAGTACCAGTCAAAAGTTTGGACACACCTTCTCATTCAATGGTTTTTCTTTATTTTTATTCCAGAATATGTTTTATATTTTAGATTCTTCAAAGTAGTTGAATGAGAAGGTGTGTCCAAACTTTTGACTGGTACTGTATATCGAAGGCAATGCATGACATCCTTGTTTTCATAGCTTTTTTTGTTGTGACAGTAGTTAATGATTTTTAAATATAATTCAAACTCAAAAAATAGAGAAAAAACATTGAATGAGAAGGTGTGTCCAAACTTTTGACTGGTACTGTATATATATAAAATAAAAAAATATATAAAATAAAAATAAAAATAAAGAAAAACAATTGAATGAGAAGGTGTGTCCAAACTTTTGACTGGTACTGTACATGTTAAATATAATATTAAATTATTCTTAATATTTATGTTTTTTTAGGTCAGATGCATATGATAGTTTATTCTCTGGGTTTATTAATTTTAAGGGACTGAACTCCTCAAACATACAGTACCAGTACCACTCCTCCACGCTGTCAGGACTGTTAAATGTATTATTTTATTGGCCAAAAAGTAGTCAAATTGAAACATATTGAGTCTCAAAATACTTGAATACCCACCATTAAGTGATTTAATGTAGGAGAAATCTAACTCCAGAGATTCATTGTTATGTTATTAAGACAACAAAATATGTGCCATGCTTTATAATATCAAAAAACCCACACAATAACAGTAAAACACAGCACATATTAGCATATCCAGGGTCAATTATTTGACCAGTAAACCAACTTTTGAACATACAGAAAGTTTAAAAATACATGTCAGAAGAATGATATTATAAGTACTGAAAAATCAAGTTTAAGTTTGCTATATTGTATGCTTACAGATTGAAAAATGCTTTGTACAAATGGCCAGCTGTCGGTCAGCGCTGTCATCTTCTTATGTAATGTGTGTATTCTGGGCTGATGACTGTTGTCATCCTGTGATTTGTTCCATGCAGCATACAACTCTATTAATTGTTCAGTAAAAAGTCCCACTGTGAGTCCTAGTACAAACATTTGATGATGCGATAGCCAGTGGCCGAAAATACAGGGACAAAGTATGGTGATGTGACATATTTTAAATTCATATTTCATGGTTTCTACAGAGTTTTACCTTTATTTATTTTAATATCCTTTAAAGTTTCTTGACTGCAGTTATTTACTCTTTTTTTTTTTGCAAGTTTCTGCTCGTCTTAACAGATATGACTATCTTGTATCAAAAACATCCAATCATTCCTTTAGAAGTGTGACGAAAGATACACACTTTATAAACTATATACAGTTGAACTAAGATCCACAGTGGGCAAATTGGTGTTTAAATTGATTCTAGACTGTAGCATCAATGATTTTCTCTCTTGGATTAGGGACAAACAGGCATTCTTTCAGACGATCCAGAGTCAAACCTCCACATCAACATACACTTATCCACCCTGCTGAAGTGCCCTTGAGCACAACATGAATCCCTAGTGTCCGTCTGTAAGTGTTTCTGACCCTTTGATCTCCTGTTGAAAAGAAATCAAGTGTAGTAAGAACACCGTAGCCAGTTATTTGATGAATCTTAGAGAAGCTTATTAAACACAAATACCTGGAAATGATGTGCTATGACTCAGCAATTTTGCCCAAAAAAAGCAATACATTTCCACATAAACAACAGTTGGAAATCATCACAAGCTAATCAGTCTGACAAATAATATCATACTCAAGTGGAAAGAGATGTTAAACTTTATAAAGGTCATAAGCATTGGATCTTTTTTCGAGCTGACACGTTTTTTTACAAAATTATAGTTTACTTTTCATGCTTTTTAAAGAATGTTACAAATGTTGTAATGACGATGTAATGTAATAACAGCTAGTTTTAATACTGGCGATATTAGTACTCATGCCTGAAGTGTTTGTAGGACAACACTGCTGCAAATATTATCACCTATAGTGCTTCAGGTACTCATGGATGACTGAACACACAGACTTACTAATGTAATGACTAATGTTTTCACAACTTGGTTATGGTTTTTATGTAAGAAAACAACCCTCTTTTTTTAAAGAGACTGACAGAGACAAGAGAGAGGCGAGAGATGCCCAAACAGCAGAGAAACAAACACAGTGTGGAATCTGCCAACTGCAACGTTTCACCAAACGAGACAAAGGCTGCTGCTGCTTACAGGAGAGACCGGCAGTACGTGTGTGCAGAGCAGTGACCATTGACCCACTGATGGAAAAAACAACCCCCATCCTTGTGCACAGATTACCTCCCTTATCTGTGTGTATTTGACTGTGTGGGAGAAAGAGAGAGAGAGAGAGAGAGGTAGAGTTCATCTACTGCCAGGTAAGGATTTTATCCGACCAGGTATCAAAGGGAGATTAGATTTTACAATGTATGAACAAGTTGGTGACCTCTCAGTACTCGGGGATCGTTGCTAAATGCTACTCAATTCTGGGTTTCATAGTAGATTCCTGATACTGTTGATGTGTTTGTGACAGATATAATTGTCCTCCATATTGGGAAAATATTGACTTTGTTTGTCTGATATTTGGGATTCTTCCTGCCTTCATGTTCTTGTTTTGAAGTTCCTTCTTTGCAGCTGTCAAGTTATAATTACAAAGTCCAGCTCATTGATAAAAAAACTTTATTAAAGAGGCAATAAAACAGCCCGTCTCTGACACTTTTATAACAGTTGCTTTCAAAGCACGCTCACTTGTAATTATTGCACATCATAAAGGACGTTGAAGTGCAAGTGCTTAGTTGTGTTTCAATATTTCCAGTTCCATTTGAAATGCAGGATCTGAGCTCACTCACATGTAGTTCTTTGATGTTATGTGCAGTTTGTGTAAATTATTATGGCAGCTTTGACAATGAATGGAGACGCTTTGAGCTAAACGCTAATGTCAGCATGCTAACGTGCTCATAATGACACGCTGATGTCATGCACGTACAATGTTTACGATGTTGCCATATCAATAATAAAGATGTCTCTCACTTTGCAAATCCCATAATTCAACCACAGGGAGACTGGAAGGAAAGCATGCGACTCTACAGGACACACTGACATGAAAGCAGATAGTATGGGGCACTTTGACACATGCATGCAAACAAAACCCAGAGATCACGTGACTGTGAGTTACTAACAACATGGTCAGAGGGTGTTGTTTGGTGCTGAGGGACACTAGATTTAAACAGAACGTCTCAAGAACTATGGATCTTGCAAGGTTGGTAAAAGTGAACAGGTCAACAACATCTGTAGAATTGAGAGCAAATGAAAAAACATGGCAGTTTTGTCTCCCCTTGCCAGTAGGTCAAGTTGTGCCAGAGCTTCAATTCAAAGTTTGGTGAAGTCAAAAGTTATGTCAACTACAACAGACCTGGGTGTTGGTCTGTTGGTCCCAATATACTGAGGCAAACTAGCATTAGATTAAGCTGGTGGACTGTAACAAAACAGAAAAGTCCAGAGACAGCCAGCGTAAAAAACAGAACAAAGCAAGACAGAGAAGAATAGAACCGCACAGAATAGAGCCAAACAGCTACAGAGCCAGGTCACCAGCAGTAAAAATAAAAGTGAATATCTACATCTGTGGTGACAACAAGAGTACAAAAAATATATATTTAAGTTACTTGTTATTTAAAAATTGCCCGCTTGTAACGGGGGCTGTGTGTGTTTTTGGCTGCTTGTCATAATAAATGAATGAATCTAGAATTTAGGAAACCCAGCTCAGTGTACGCATGAATGGGTTTTACTGCAGGAGAAGAGCCGGGCAGTGAAGTCACAGAGTTCTGTTATAGCCTGTGACAAGGCAGTCACCTTGACAGGCAGAGCAGCTTATACAGAACAGGCCAAGGTCAAATCATTCATTCACTCACACACACACACAAGTTCAGGAAACACGTACATGTACACATGTGTCTACATTTACTGACTCAGCACTGGCTGTGATAAGTTATGCAATTCCGTACATGTGCTCACATCACCACCTCAAGAGCTGCACATTCATGAACACACTTCTTTTTTCTTGGTGTAATGTTTTCTTAGTCCCACATTTTGCTTGTTTTGTGGGTTGGGCTCAACCACAGTCACACACACACACACACACACACACACACACACACACACACACACACACAGAGTTGCATTAACACACACACACACACACACACACACACACACACACATACATACAAACACGTTTGTCACGGTGATAGGTTGCAGCTGCAGGAGTTTGGGAGCGTGTAAAAAAAAAAAAAAAAAAAATGGGAAGACCATTGTACTGTGAGCGAGAGAAAGGGGGCATTGAAAATCGGACTGAAATGTGAATGCGGTGGAGGGAAAAGGGAAAGTGAGCAAGCAGGAGAACATAAAGTTAGTGAGAGAGAGAGAGAGAGAGAGAGAGAGGGAGAGGGAGAGAGAGAGAGAGAGGGAGACAGATTATGTGAAAGAAGTTGAGAGTGCCAGAGGGAGAGAGAGAGACGGACAGACAGACGGACAGAAGAAGGTCAGAAAAGAGATTTGCATGTCAAGTAGTAATAGGCTTGTCCTGAGCAAATCGCACACTACTAAGCTGCAGTGTGTGTGTGTGCGTGTGTGTGTGTGTGTGTGCATGTGCCTCCAGTGCATGTTTTCTCATGTGTGCTGCCACTGCACCTATAATGACATTACTTCAATCCGCCTCTAAAACCTGTAAAATACATATAAACAAATGTATGTATTGTTTTTGTGTCAGACACTTGAATGCTTCCTGCTTCCTGCTTCCTTCTTCTTCTTCTTCTTCTTCTTCTTCTTCTTCTTCTTCTTCTTCTTCTTCTTCTTCTTCTTCTTCTTCTTCTTCTTCTTCTTCTTCTTCTTCTTCTTCTTCTTCTTCTTCTTCTTCTTCTTCTTCTTCTTCTTCTTCTTCTTCTTCTCTGTTCCTTTGATTCCAGTCATTCATCACTCTCTTCAAACCGCCTCCCCCATTCAGTCCACACTTATCTTCACAATCCCTTCATTTTTCATGTTCTCCCTCTCAAACCTCATTATCTTCTCCCCTCCTCCACTTTCTATCATCACAAACACACACAGATACACAATCGCAGCCAGCGGGCAAACAGGCAAACACACACACACACACACACACACACACACACACACACACACACACACACACACACACACACACACACACACACACACACACGAGTGAGACCAGTGAGCGCTTGTTGGCTGAAATTACATTTTAGATGAGGCTCAGATTCTTCTTTCTGCTCTGAATTAACCAGGTATCCACCAGCAGCTCATAATTTGAAAGCCTTTCTATTCTCATTTGTATAATAAAGACTTAAAACCACTCCCAATTGATAAGATAAGATAATCCTTTATTAGTCCCACTATAAGCAGGGAAATGTGCAGGATAACAGCAGCAGAGTGGATCGTGTCGGTTGGTTGTGCAGTCTGATTTTCTCATTTTATCCCTCCAGTTGAAAACCCAGCAAATCTACCAAAATAAGCTATTTCCTGTATTCAGCATTGAGCTTTCTCGATCTTATTCCCTGTCTCTTTTTTCTTCTCCTCCTGCTCCCCTGCCTCAGCTTTGAAATGGATTTGTTGAGGCTAAAATTACACCTGCTCCTCAACCAATTACCTGAACATTCATCCTCTGCTCAGCTCTCGGTGCATTCACACACAGCAAGAAGCCGAATGGCAAACTAATCCATCAACTGTTTTTGCTTGTGATTTCTTTTTGACACAGAGATGACTTTCATTCACCCTTGCAGACTTTGCATGCACACATACACAAACACACACACACACACACACACACACAACTACAGGTTATTCATTATAAACAGGTACCATTGGCCATCTTCCAATTTCTGTCACTGTAATCCATCACAAGGCCTTGAATATGCAGATATTCTTGATAAGTGAGCTGGCTGACAGTATAACATATTCAAATGTACCCCTTTATTTAAATTCACCCTCATTTATATTCATATCACTGATCCAATGCCGGGCTTGCTCCTCTATTACAACAGGAACTCATGCAGATCGGTGGTCACCGGGTGCAGTGATTGGCTGGGTCTTATTCTCATATACATCTATGACGGACGTATTTTGCTGCATGTGCACAGAGAGGTGACACAAACACACACAGTTACACCTCCAATCACACAGGCACATTAAATCACATGTGATCTCTGCAGCTAACAATGTGCTTACAGCAGCCTGTGAAGGTGGCAAAGACGGTGTTGGCAACCTTTTATTGTTCCTTCAGTGAAGTGCATGTATCTGTAGGGGGAGGGAAGATGAGGTAGAAGAAGAAGGTCCTTTTGGCTCAGTCGGCTACAAACAAAGGAAAGTCACACCAACATGCTCACTTACAGTTGAAGTTTCCTACAGTGTTGCTTTGTTCATTTGTCTGGTCAAACAATCAACATGGGTATTGCTAGTAATCACAACTGTCAAAGGAATTAAAACCAATATCACAAAACTGATTAAAATCTTTAATTACCCACCCTAGCTTTAATGTTCTAAGAATAGTTCAACACTTTGGGAATCCCACTTAGTTGCTTTCTCGGTGAGAGTTAGATGATAGAATTGATATCACTGTCACGTCTGTAAGGTAAATAAGAAATTACAGACAATTAGCATAGCTGAGTGCAAAGACTGGAA